>NC_064759.1:44093377-44178377 GCF_011397635.1 Epinephelus fuscoguttatus | reverse complement strand
TTTATTTGAGGGAACAACGTGTTTCACGTTCAGCGTCATCAGGTTCACCTCAGATCTGACCTGAGCATTCACACGTGTTGCAATGCTTGCTGGTCACATGACCAATTTCATTATTTCTCTAAGCAAACACATCACAGTATACAAAAACAATACAATTACATCAATCAACCATGGTATAAAGTTAAAAACTTCAAAATTTCAATGCATGAATATTATAGCAATATCTACTTACATATGAGCAAACAATAATACACAAAGAGAGGAAATAAAGTAGAAATACTACAAAGTACTATATCCCAGCTTGAGACCACAGCCAGTACCTATATACAAAAATACCAATATCTGAAAATACCGGGACTTCTGGTGGTGACGCACCCAAGATGGCTGCTTAGGCCAAGGGCTGAGCCAACCTAGCTGATTTCCCCGTTATTTTATAAATTGAAATTGCAAAAGTACGTATACCGCTGGCGAAATAGCAACTGCAAAGTAATATGTTGGTAAAAAGCCACTATTTTACCCGTAACCCCCCTCAAAACCAACGTGGCAACAACATCCAAGAGACTGCGGATGCAACTAAGATAGCGGAATCACCTCCTCAAGACTTCACAACCGTGATGACTGAACTGCAGAGAATCAAGACTATCCTCGAGAGCCTAGCTGCGGACATCTCGGGGGTAAAAAGAGGAGTTGAGGCTGTGAATGAGACAGTGAAAAGTCTGGGCTGCAGAATTACCGAGGCAGAATCCAGAATATCTAAACTTGAGGACAAAGAGGAAAAAAGGGCCACGGTGGTGAATGACTTATCGAGACAAAACTGCATACTGACAGAGAAAATAACAGTGTTGGAAGGCTTTTCTCTGCGCCAAAATATCCGTATCGCGGGTGTGAAAGAAGGAATGGAAGGTCACGACTGGGATGGCTTTATGAAAACACTGCTATTGGAGGCACTGGATATTAATGTCGATGACTTGTATGAAGTTGACAGGATCCACCGGGTTGGCCCGCAGGCCAGGGGACAACTCCAAGCCAAGACTCATCATTGTCCAGTTCCTACGGGACAAGGCCAAGGCTGCCGTGTTAACGGAAGCGAGAAAGAAGAAGCAAGTCACATGGAACGGTACAAGGATTTTTTTTCTTCCAAGACTATGCACAAGAGAAACGCAAAAAATACGAGGAGGTGAGATGAATTCTCCGAAAGTGTAATGTGGAATATGCCTTGCGATACACAGCAACGACTTTCACACTGGACAACCGGCGGCACAAGTTCTTGTTTGTGTGGCCGATGCCAAAGCCTTTCTCAACCACCTCGAAGGTGAGGGGGACAACGGGGGCTAGCGGAGGAGAAGACTGCGCCACCAAAATCGATACATGAAAATACATTATGGAACAGCACTACTAGGATGATGCCGGAAAAAAAAAAAAAACGCTGAAAAGTTTGATCTGAACGTGAGCGGTCATTATATGGGTGTGGACAGAGAAGCTGTTCGTTTTAAGGGATAAAATTAATCTCATGGATACGGGCATAAATAAAAGTACTGGATGGAGCAGGGAGCACCTGCCAACGTGGACAGAGACTTTATTTTCGATTTTCGGGCTGTTAACGTGAGCAGAGTTTTTACTTTCCGGACTGAACAATCTTAAAAGTGTCATCCTTAGACCTAGGCCTATATGATACGAGGTCAGAGTCTCTGGTAAGATATATAATTTCTTTCTTTTTCTCAATGTAAGGGTGCGCGCACTTATAGGTGTGTGCGTATGTGTAAACACCTTTTTTTTCTTTACTTTTGCTTCCTGTCTCATACAGCTGTCACTGAATAATACGCCGTTAAATTCAAGCTCTCTCACGGTCATTTTGCAAA
This sequence comes from Epinephelus fuscoguttatus, assembly GCF_011397635.1. Lineage (NCBI taxonomy): Eukaryota > Metazoa > Chordata > Actinopteri > Perciformes > Serranidae > Epinephelus > Epinephelus fuscoguttatus. The sequence goes on along the minus strand of NC_064759.1, from coordinate 44,176,518 downwards.
TTTATGGTGGATTCTGATGTAGTGGTTCAGTCAAGCTTTAGTTACGGACTTATAGCATTTTGCAATGGATATAAGTGTTAGGTAAAAACCCCGGGGGAAGGGAGAGTTGGCTGGCCTAGAAGGCACAGCTGAGGGATTCATATATGCTACAGAAGGTTTGATGTTGGAAAGTAATATGTTCATAGGCTGCTGTTGCAGTATGTTTGTAAGTTTTTATTTGTTTGTTTGGTGTGTAGCCCTAGGTGTTTCATGCAGATATAGCTTTAATATTTATAATCCTGTGTTTCTGAAAACTTCTAATATCAGAGGAGGGGCAACCACGACAGTGGGACACTTCATTGTGATGGTAGTAGAATAATATCTTAGCAGAGCAATATGGAGCTGTTTAAAATTGTAACTTGGAACATATCAGGGTGCAATAATGTGGTCAAAAGGAAAAAAAATCCTCACATATCTGAAACAAAAAAAGGCTGATATAGCCCTTATTCAAGAAACCTATCTTAATGATGAGGAAGCTGCCAAACTCAAAAGAGAATGGGTTGCACATGAATATCATAGCACATTTTAAAGAGGAGTGAGTATTCTGATAAGGAAAAATATAGACTGTCAGAATACATAAATATGTCTCACACAAGGAAGGTAGATGGGTTATATTGGATGTCACTTTAGAGGGTCAAAGGATGACTATTGCCAATATTTATGCTCCTAATTTTGTTAACCCAGAATTTTTTCATGAAGTCTGTAACCTAATTAGAAATATGGAGAACAATAATATAATTTTAGGGGGGGAATTTAATCAAGTCAGGGATTTAATAATGGATAAAACGTATCAATCCTCTCAACCTAACACTGCCAGTGTTATGGCAATAGATGTATTGTCAGAAGAGTTGGGTCCTGTTGATATTTGGAGATTATTGCATCCAAATGAGAAGGACTTTACTTTCTTTTCACATCCGCACTCAAGCTACTCTAGAATTGATTATTTTCTGTTACCTCGTAGTCTGGTCAGTCAGGTGCTGAATTCTACAATTGGAAACATAGTACTGTCAGACCATGCACCAGTGGATTTAGTCCTCTATCCTCTAGATAAAGCAGAAAAAAGTTTGAGATGGCGTTTTAACAACTGCATGCTGAACAGGGAAGAAAACTGCACCTTTATTAAATCGGAAATGCAGGAATTCTGGGAGCATAATGAAGGCTCTATAGAGGACCATGGGGTAATGTGGGATGCTTTTAAATCTTTGCTGAGGGGGTGTATTATTCAACGAAGTTCACTTATTAAAAAAACAGAGGGTCAAAGGATACTTAAATTAGATAAAGATATCAAAAAGCTCGAAAAGCAACACATGGAGCAACAAGACTCAGATACATGGGGTAAACTGAATGAGCTTAAATGCGAATTAAAGGACATACTGAACAGAAAAAACGAATTTGCCCTGTTCTGTACTAGGCAGAAATATTACGAGCAGAGAGAGAGAGCTGGCAAAGTTCTGGCACACAGAGTAAAACAAATACAATCCCAAAACATTATTCCATCGATTTTTGATAAAGACAATAACCTTATCAATAACAAAAGAGACATAAATACCACATTTAGGGCGTTTTATCAAGAATTGTATACATCTCAGGGTGGGATAGATAAAAACAAATTAGAAGGTTTTTTTTTCCACAATTGAAATCCCAACTTTAATGCAGGATGAGAGAGCACTTTTGGAGGACGATATCTTCTTAGAAGAAATCAAAAAAGCAATCAGGGGCCTCAAGATAGGAAAGGCCCCGGGCAACGATGGGTTTTCAGTAGATTTCTATCAGAAATTCATAGAGGATCTTGCCCCTAGATTACTGGTCGTATATCGAGATGCGTTACAAAGAGGTAGGCTTCCTGAAAGCATAAGGGCGGCCGTTATTACGCTACTGCATAAAAAGGGAAGAGATCCACAGCAGTGTGCTAATTACCGCCCTATATCTCTAATTAATGTGGATGAAAAAATTCTCGCCAAAATCTTAGCAACTAGATTGGAAGATGTGGTCCCTTTACTCATCCATCAGGATCAGGTGGGGTTTATGCTGGGCAGGAGCTCTGCAGACAACCTGCAAAGACTGTTACACATTATGTGGATGACAAGAAATTATGACACACCAACTGTTGCCTTTTCATTAGATGCTGAAAAGGCGTTTGATAAAGTAGAGTTCCCCTTTTTATTTTATACGCTAGAAAAATTTGGATTTGGACCATTATTTAGGAAATGGGTGGAACTAATGTATACTGATCCAACAGCCACAGTATTAACCAATGGGATTATGTCACCTCAAATCAGGCTAAATCGTAGTGTACGACAAGGATCGCCTCTGTCACCTTTAATCTTTGCTTTATTTCTTGAACCCCTGGCTATAGCCCTACGGACTAATTCAAATATACGGTGTGCAGGCAGGTCAGGAAGAACACAAGCTTCTTCTGTACGCGGAAGATGTTTTATTGATATCCAGTGACCCTGAATCCTCAGTCCCAGAAATCTGCTCAGTTATAAATCTGTTTTCAGAGATATCTGGATATACTGTTAACTGGTCGAAATCAGAAGCCATGCCGTTATCAAAGATGTGGCCCCCAGATATCAGAAAGAATTGGAAATTCAGATGGATGCCAGAAGGATTAACATATTTGGGCATCAAATTAACTCTAGGTCTGAAAAAAATAATGGAAGCCAACATATTACTAGTCATTCATTACAAAACTGGGATAAATTGTATATTTCCTTGATTGGCAGACTCAATTTGGTAAAAATGATTGTAATTCCCAAGATCAATTATATCACTTGCATGTTACCACTGCATCTTCCTCCCTCACTACTTAAAACATATAACGGGATGACAGAGAAGTTTATTTGGTCGGGAAAAAACCCCATGTTTAATCGGACCAAGCTATATGCTGCAAAAGGCAAGGGGGGATTAGCACTATCACGAATAGACTGGTATCATTTGTCATTTTCTTTATCTCAGCTATCTAATATTCACCTACCCCCTACAAGGACCCCTCTGTGGGTCAGGATAGAAGAGCAACTAGTGTATCCTTTTTCTGTGGAGGTCTTCCTTTCACAAAAAGACAGGCCGATTCCCTTCCAAGACCCGGTACTGGCTTTTTCCAGAGAGTCTTGGAGAATAGCACATCAAATAACGAAAGCCGATCCATATTTATCAAGCAGATACTCCATATGGTATAACAAGAAACTGTTAATAGATAAGAAGAGTTTCTTTTGGGATAAATGGATTAAGTCTGGTATTCACATTTTTGAGGATGTGATGGGAGATGTTGGATTCAGATCCTTTGACGAAATTAAAAATATATAATATAATTAGGGGTCTGGTCGAGGTCTGGTAGAGGAGTGTCAGAATATTCCACAGCTTCAAGGCAAGTCAAACAAATTATTAATAGACATTGGAAAGTACTAGAATGTGACCTGAGCCTAAACCATTTAGCTGCCTTCAGACCTCGATTTTGCTTCAAGAGAGGCAGAAATGTGAGAGACACTGTTGTCAGTTCCATGTATAGTGAACCAACACAAACCAACTGGCTTTCTCAGCAAGTTTATGGGAATTATAGATGTGGAAAATGTGCACATTGTGCCAACACATTTGATACAAAAACATTTAATCATTCCCATTTGGGAAAGAAATATAATGTAAAAGAATGTATCAATTATCTTTCCACTCATGTAATTTATGTGCTTATTTGCCCATGTGGCTTGATGTATGTTGGCCAAACAAAACGCAATCTGAAGTTGAGGATTGCTGAGCATAAAGCGGCCATCAGAAATAATAATCTTGATTATGCTATCGCCAGACAATACAGAGATAAAAATCATGGTTCTGACAGCTTCCCTCAGATTTATTGGAATTGAGAGAGTGTTGCCTAATCCTAGAGGGGGGAACATCATCAAACAGCTCCTGAGAAGGGAAGCGTTTTGGATTAATGAACTGTCTACTGTTGAACCTTTTTAGAATGAATGATTCACAGGATTTGAGTTGTTTTCTTTAACCTGTGCATTTCTTTTTCTACCCGTAGGACACGTAGGGAAAGTTGAGCCATCACCCTGCGTAGGGAAAGCTGTATCATTGCGTGTAGGGAAAGTCGAGCCTGCACTATCACCTGTGTAGCAGTGAGTAAGGGATAGATTTATAAGATGTATATTATTCTGCATAAAGATGTTGGTATTTCTGTACTGGCTGTGGTCTCAAGCTGGGATATAGTACTTTGTAGTATTTCTACTTTATTTCCTCTCTTTGTGTATTATTGTTTGTTCATATGTAAGTAGATTTTGCTATAATATTCATACATTGAAATTTTGTTTTTAACTTTATACCATGGTTGATACATATTTTTCAACTTCATGATTGATGTAATTGTATTGTTTTTGTATACTGTGATGTGTTTGCTTAGAGAAAAAATGAAATTTGTCATGTGACCAGCAAGCATTTAAACACACCTGTGAATGCTCAGGTCATTTTTTTTTTTTTCTCAAATATTTTGGTTGGATCCCCATTCCCTCACTAGCTGTGTTTGTATATACACACACACACACACACACACACACACACCTACGCTAGCCACACACACTAGGTCAGTACAACACTGCCAATTGCTGTTTTTTTCATCACCAACAAACGCACATGGCTACGTTTCGCCAACACACGCATGTGGTTGGGTTTAGGTTAAAAGAACAGCGTTTGGCTTTTCAGTCTTACAGCAAGCAAACACCAGCTTATCGGGTGAAAGTTGATGGTTGTTGGACCCATCCACTACACCTCCCACCTGCCCTACTTGGACTTCTGTGCCTTAACTTTCATCGTTGTCCTGCCATGCTTCCCCCCGATGCAGCCGGGTGCTGTTAAACAATAACGGCAAATGGCAGCATATCATGCTGATGTGAAAGGATGGCTTTTTACGTAGATGTCTGACACCAGAAGTCATTGACCAAGTGTTGGATTTAGACAACTTCAGAGCGAGACCAAGTTAGGTTACAATATCAAAATGGTTTTTGAAAAGAGAAGCATGCTGGACCTTCAATACTGTAGGCCATAATGTAGAAATGCTTGATCTGAATCCATTTCTTTGGTGGAATAATATGCCTCTTCAATATCTGCAGCCATTTGTTCTTCCATAGGGAAAGATGAGACAGAGTAAATTCTGTTTACCTTAGATTCTTCCTCTGTTGCATTTGTAATAGAGATAAAGGCCTAAAACACTCTTTTTCCTTAAAGCCAGATATGTAACTTTGGATGAAGGTAAACAATGGTGACCTCCACAAGTGGTCGTTACAGGATGCAGGCACATTAATCATGTTGATACGTGAGAAGGTGAAAGGTACTGCTCTATTCTAATAAGGGAAAAACTTTGGCACAAGACTAGAACAGAAAGAAAAGGAAACGTGTCCAAGACTTGTTGTGTTATTGTTGTGACATCCCTTGTTATGTACAGTATATGGCAGATCTGATTACCATGACTGTCAAAACATTGGAGCCATTTGTGTGCTAAAATGTAGTTGCTAAAAATTTGTATTATTGACAAAAAAAAAAAAACAGACTGAGAGAGTAGAAACAAGTAAGGACAAGCAATTTTAATGTAGTAGGCAGCTTAATGAATCTACTAATAATCAGAATCCTGCCAATCTGTAATGCTATTTGGATGGCTATTTTCCCCCTAAACACACATTTGTGGACACATTTCTCATGATATCACAATAGGTTTTTTATAATCGATTGAACTGCTCCTCAATAGGCTTTTTTCACAGCAGATGTCATGGTACAGAAAGCACAAGTGCATGACAGTGTGACAGTGAGCCAGCATGCACAGTACCTGAAACCAGCCGGCATCAGTTTCATTATTTGCGCCTGTGCTTTTCCTACTGTGAATGTGAAAAAAAAAACAAACTTTCAATTATCTTTGGCAGCTGAAGTACCTACCTAAATGGTCCAAGCTTGTCAGAAATGATACCACAGTATTGCCGCTGTTGGTATTTTAGTAGTAGTGCAGGCTCACATTCAGGACATTTACCACCAGGACAGTCACTGGTGCAGCCAGCGTCTCCTCCTGCCTGGGTTAAATGACATAAATAAATTAATATGTAAATCTGTGAACATATGAAGAGGTTTTTTAGCAATATATATATATATATATATATATATATATATATATATGTACGTACAGTACAGGCCAAAAGTTTGGACACACCTTCTCATTCAATGCGTTTTCTTTATTTTCATGACTATTTACATTGTAGATTCTCACTGAAGGCATCAAAACTATGAATGAACATATGTGGAGTTATGTACTTAACAAAAAAAGGTGAAATAACTGAAAACATGTTTTATATTCTGGTTTCTTCAAAATAGCCACCCTTTGCTCTGATTACTGCTTTGCACACTCTTGGCATTCTCTCCATGAGCTTCAAGAGGTAGTCACCTGAAATGGTTTCCACTTCACAGGTGTGCCTTATCAGGGTTAATTAGTGGAATTTCTTGCTTTATCAATGGGGTTGGGACCATCAGTTGTGTTGTGCAGAAGTCAGGTTAATACACAGCTGACAGCCCTATTGGACAAGTGTTAAAATTCATATTATGGCAAGAACCAATCAGCTAACTAAAGAAAAACGAGTGGCCATCATTACTTTAAGAAATGAAGGTCAGTCAGTCCGGAAAATTGCAAAAACTTTAAAAGTGTCCCCAAGTGGAGTCGCAAAAACCATCAAGCGCTACAACGAACAAGCTGCTGTTAATTTGCGATTTCTGAGGCTGGTGACTCGGATGAACTTATCCTCAGAAGCAGAGGTGACTCTTGGTCTTCCTTTCCTGGGTCGGTCCTCATGTGTGCCAGTTTCGTTGTAGCACTTGATGGTTTTTGATGTTATTTGATGTTATTTGTGGGAATATGTCCCTCCTTGTGGTGCAAAATTTGTTACCAAGACCCTTAAAGGGATAGTGCACCCAAAAATGAAAATTCAGCCATTATCTACTCACCCATATGTCGAGGGAGGCTCAGGTGAAGTTTTAGAGTCCTCACATCACTTCCGGAGATCCCAGGGGAGAGGGGGTAGCAACACAATTCCACTTAATGGAGGCTGACGGCGCCCCAGATTCAAACGTCCAAAAACACATAATTGAAACCACAAAATATCTCCATACTGCTAGTCCTGTAGCTCTAATTGCTTCCCTGTACACCGTACTCACATGTGTGCGCTTGCGTGAGACCATGAGACATGGGCACTGCCTTCATGTGTGTTCACATGCTTTCGCTGGTCTTGTGCGCAAGCGCACACACGTGAGCGCGGTCCACAGAGAGGCAGTCAGAGCTACAGGCTACAATGAGGCTAAAACAGAGTTCACATGACGTTTTTCCAAACAACTTCTTATGTTGGGGCTTCAGGACCCTTGGATCACTACGGACGAGCAGTATGGAGATATTTTGTGGTTTCAATTATGTTTTTGGACGTTTGAATCTGGGGCGCCTTCAGCCTGCATTAGGTGGAGTTGTGCTGCTACCCTCTCTCCCCTTGGATCTCCGCAAGTGATGTGAGGACTCTAAAACTTCACCAGCCTCAGCCTCCCTAGCCATGAGGGTGAGTAGATAATGGCTGAATTTTCATTTTTTGGGTGCACTATCCCTTTAATGTAGGCAAATTAACGATTACCATTATTAATTACTCAGAACACCTGCAAAGCAGAGTGATAAATGCATAATTAAAAGTCTCAGTGCTGTTAAACTGCTGTTAAACTCTTGTCCAATCAGATTGATTTGTAGTAACTAGAGCAACCAATGAACCTTTCAATGCACATATGCACATACGACTATTCTTTTAAGACTTTAACAAATGTTAACCTTTCCTTGACTGCTTGATGAAGGTCCAGGGATGTTTTTTATGCATGACTTTTGTTCTCCTACCCTCCTGTCCACCACACATGCACACACTATTCTGTCTGCTGTATTGAGCTGGAGAAGGAGCCACAGACTTAACATGTGCATGGAGAGTATGTGCTTGCTTTGTGCTTCTATAGTATATGACCTGGGGTCCGTTTCACAAAGCAGGTTTAGTGGAAACTCAGAGTCTGTTAACCCTGAAATGAGGGAAACTCTGAGTTTTCCGTTTCAAAAAGGGAGGTAACTCAAACCAGAGAAAGAGGGGTAACTCTAGCCTGTTTCAGAGAGAGAAGTAACTTAAGCTCTCGGTCAGTTACCGTAGTGACAGACTCTATGAACCTAACCTGGTCGGGACCAGGTTTTTCTCAATGAACCTCCAGTTTCTCTCTGTGTCCGCCCTCTTTCAGAGCCACACACTCCATTTGATTTCCTCATTCATTCAGTCAGCAGGCGAGTTTTGGCGTAGCCTAGTTCTGCCGTCTGTCATTTAAAAAAAAAAAATCAGAGTCAGTATATTACAAGTCCATTAGGCACAGTAGGTGGAGACTTTTTTCACTAACATGGCATGTCCTTTTGATGACGATCCCGTGGATGAAGGTGCAGAATTACTGCGCAGAGAATTAAATATTCGTCGGGAGATGGTTATCAGACCGCGCATAGATGTTCTAGCATTTCCACACAATTATCTTTTTGAGCTGTACCGTTTCACGTCACACTCCATCATCTACATACACAACCTAGTTTTTTGTACAATGTCGGAGATGCTGAGCACTTGAGTAAGGCAACTGTATGCAGGGCGGTCAGAAAAGTGTGCTCGTTTTACGGGCATCTGCCTTCTTTCTGTTGGCTGAGTAGAAGTCTGTGTTAGTTTAAATAGGCTTAATTATTTAACAGAACATGATATAGATGAGAAGACATTTATGTGTGTGAAAACAGCATTATGTTGGGGATAAAACAACTGCACAGTCAAACAGCCACTTAATATTTACTTTACAATGTAAAACATGATCAAAATGAGGTACCCCCATGAGATTATGCCGAGGTCTTACCTGTTTGAACAGTGTTTTTATATTTCATCCTAAACTGCTGCCAAGTGCGCTTCTCCCCCGCGGGATTGCACCTAAATGAAATAAATTAATAGGCTACCATTCAAGCAGTTTTCCCCTGTAATATTATTGTGATTGCAAAGGACTACATTTAAACTTATGCATTCTCCCACGCCGTCTCCCTCTCTTTTGCAGCTGCAGCGGTGTTGCACTTCTTTTTGAAAACGTGCGCAAACTCGCCGTATGAGCGCATTAAGATTTCTAATTCTAGTGGGGTGAAAAACGCAGCCCTCCTCTTCCCCGTTGCCATGGTGACTCGTCGAATTGGGGCTCCATTGATGCTGGCTTTTTATAGTTGTGGTGCACGCGTTTAACTCCAGGTGAAACTACTCCGAGTTGATTAAACTGATTCAAATCAGCTGTTCTGGAACCGGAAACTCAGAGTTTCCTATCTCAGAGTAGATCAACTCAGATTTCATGATTAGACTCAGAGTTTGTTGAACCTGCTTTGTGAAACGGACCCCTGATGGGTTTTTCCACTACAGGTTTGTTTAGGATACTCCTGGCCCCAGTCTCAGCTCATACAAACCTTCCAGCTGTGTCCAAATGCATTAATGTGTTTAGCCTGGGTGCCATCAGGTTTCATTAAGTCATCACCAGGTTTTCCATTGTAATTTCCACACAAGCCTAAAGAGAGACAAGCAAGAACCACAGCAGTCACACATTAGATAAACACTTCAGTTGCATTCCTGCAACTTTTCACAATAATTTGAATCCCACTGTTAAAAGAAAGGTTCAGTATTTTTTTCAAATACACATATTTGCTTTCTTTTCAAGAGTGAAGTTAGAAGAGAAATATTAATCTCATGTCTCTTTGTTCAATAAATCAATCAATTTTATTTATAAAGCCCAATATCACAAATCACAATTTGCCTCACTACAGAGATGGAGTCAGGATATGGTTGGACTAACTTAGCATCAAAACTGAAGGCAGGATGAAAGAGATCAAGGAGGAAATTCACATACAGCACCAGAGACCATGTTTGAACAGACATAGCAAGGCCACAAGATGTGCCAGAGAGCCTCAGTAAAAACTGAGCAAAACAAGTGCACCTACTGATATAAAAGTTTTGTGACAAGTGAGTTTTGTTGTGACAACGCTGTGGTTAACACTATAGTTGGTAACTTTTACACCAAAATAACTTTTGTTATATTTGCTGAATCTGTCACTATATTCAGAAAGCACCAAATGATAAAAAAAAATACATATATTCCTCTGCCCACTCTATCGCCTTGTGGCATTTCTAATGGCCTTACAGCATGTGAACTAAAACAAACAATCAGACCCGAGGAGTCTCTAATGCAGCAGTCAATCATGTCAATCACTGCTCGTGAGCTGCTGTCAAATATGATTCGAGGTTTTGTCACTGTACTGTCTGTTTTTCACCTTAAATGTTTTCAGAGACATATTTTAGTGTACTCTTTAGCTGTAGTATGAGAAAGTTGGTCCGGCTGCTGGGTGGGTACGTCTGTTGACTGTCTCCATAGCAACCAAGTCACAAACTTTCTCATTTTACAGCTACAGTAAAATTTGTCTCTGAAAACATTTAAGGAGAGAAATTGACCAGCGCTGCCTACTTTAAAAGTTAGACCACAATTAACGAGCAGTGAGTGACATGATTGACAGCTGCATTAGAGACTCCTCAGCTCTGATGGTTGTTTCTGGGTCAACCCAGACTCACTCCAAAGTTGTCAAATACTGGCGCTGGGTCAGTGACTTCCGGCGTCAGACACTGACGGCATGATACGCGGTCATGTTTAATGGAGTCGGGGGAAACATGGCAGGACAATAATGTGAATTGGGCGGATGTGAGGGGTGGTGGATGGGTCCAACAACCACCAACTCTTACCCAGGAGGCCGGTGTTCACTTGCTGTAAGATTGTAGAGCCAAACCCTGATTTTTTTTCCTTAACCCAACCACATGCTTTTGTTGCCTAAACACAACCACGTGCGTGTGTTGGTAAAACATAACCATAGGGTTAGTTGTTGAAGAAAAAAAAAGGTATAATTGTACCAGTGTAACGCATTTTATTTGAAAGACACTGATTGAAAACCGTACATTTCCTGTGAAAATGGAAATGTATTTTTTTTTTTAAAAAAAATGCATGTAACAAGGTGAAGTTGACATGGCATCCCAGAATGTCAACAACCAAAGCAGCCAGGGTACCATGCATGTCATATGTTGTAGTGGACAGTCAATGGCCAAATGCCGATATGTGATGAGGGGAGAGAATGTGTTGTTTAGATAGCTTTTAGGTTAGGCACAAAAACCGCTTGGTAAGGAAAACATCACATTTTGACCTTAAATACCTGGTTTTGTTGCCCTAACCCAGCTGCCGGCATCACACCATTGACCAACCTCTCCTCCTCGTGATTAGGAACTTGCATACACATGTAATCTTAAATGCCTCATATGTATGAAACATAGACGTGTAACATATCTGTGATTTGTAGAAATGTACAAAGCCAACAATTTATTCTGGCGACTTGTGTGTTAGTACTGTGGTGTATATTGTTATTTATTTTATGTATTGTCTGTTACATTAGTTCTAAACTAAGGAGAATTAAGTTCATGCATCACAGGTTACCATGGTGACTCATCCTGGTTACCATGGTGATCTACCCCAGATAGCTAGGTGACCTTATTTCCTATTACAGGCCCCAGTATTTAAACTGCTGACATAAGCTGCTGTAAACCGCATTTCCTGCTGAACGGCATGTTTGTTTGTTTTATAACCACAGTGCTGCTGTCATACTCATTGCTAAAACACTGCTGAGTAAACTTAACACCCCCCAGTAAGACATACCCAACTTACCCTCTGTAGCAGCAGAGTATGAACTGGGCAAAGTCAAGCTGACGTGGCTGTTCCAGTTGAACCTGAGCGTCAAACCGAAATATGTTTTCACAACGCCAAAGTAGCCACACCGGTACATGGAAAGCGTGCCATCTTCTAAAGAGAACGGCAGGTTCACTGACTGACTGTTTACCTGTGTGTGTGGGTGAGGGTGGCGGTGGGGGGAGTGGGGGGGGGGGGTTAAATCACATTTAGTTATTCCATGACAGTACATTTAAGTAACCTATATTTAAAGCACAAGTATGAAAAGTGTTAGGGCCCAGCGTGCCTGGCTTTGTACCTATTGTTGTGTAGAGACTTTTTTTTTTTGCCGCATAACAGACATGGGGAAAAGTCACACATGTGCAAGTCACAAGCAAGTCTCAGGTCTTTACCTTCAAATCTCAAGCAAGTCCCAAGTTAGTTATGGTGAGAATCAAGCAAGTCAAGTCCTGTCCCTGCTATAAGTCAAGCGAGTCAAGTCGAGTCATTGCTCAGGTCAAGCAAGTCACAAGTCAAGTCATATGTCACATACAGCAAACATCTCACAATCCGCTAGCTACATGTCCTCTGAATATGCTGTGAAAAAGTCCGGTCTCTGTAGACAGCCCAGGCTCCGCAAATGGCAACAAAAACATTTGGGTCCAGGCTACACCAACCAGCCAGCGCGAGACCAGCGAAAGCAAGCACACACACATGAACGCGGTGCCCATGTCTCATGGTCTCGCGCAAGTGCGCACACGTGAACGCGGTGCCCACAGAGGCAGTTAGAGCTACAGGCTACAATGAGACTAAAAACAGAGTTCAAACAGGGCTCTATCTTAACCTCTACGCTAAAAATTTAGGAGCACAGAAAGAAATTTAGGAGCGCAGTGAAAATTTTAAGTAACACATTTAATAGGAAAACAACAAAATACAAAGGCTCCTCTGGAGCCACCCTCTCCTCCATCATGTGTGTGGTAAGGGCCCAGCACACACACACAGGGCTACATTGGGCCTACTGCTCTACTATTAGAGCAATAAACCCCAGTTGCGGGTTGAATGGGGGTCACAGACAGGAATACGGTGGAGCCCTATGGCCGCCCACCGCAAGATAACGGTTTACCAGCGACCGAGAAGCCTGGCTCCAGGTCCAATAATTTCCTCTTTGTTGGTGTCATGCTCCACAGTGACTGTTAGCACCCAGCCACAAATATTTTTCCTTGAGCTTTTTGACGTGACTGGTGGAAAATGTATGACCCTTAGATTAGATTTTTAAAATTTAGCTAAGTTCATCCGATGAACTCAGCTAAATTGGATGCCCCCTGGCTACAGGGGGGATCAAAATAAAATAAATAAATAAAATAAAAATCAGCCAGCCACCCTTCTCCTCTGATAAGTTAAGAACAGTCCCTTATCAGTGCATAAACCACACACATCATGCAGCCCGGTTGGTATATTTGTAGTACATTCCCTAATAGACCCACAGTGAGCTGGGTGCTAACAGTCACTGTGGAGCATGACACCTACGAAGAGGAAATTACTGGACCTGGAGCTGGGCATCTCAGTCGCCGGTAAACCGTTATCTTGCGGCGGTGGCCATAGTGGTCCACCGTATTCCTGTCTGTGACCCCCGTTCAACCCACAACCGGCAGGTCAAGTCATGTGACTCAAGTCCCCCATCTCTGCTGCATAATCATATTTTTGAGGTTGGATGCTTGAAAAATTGGCAAACATGTTAGAACTGGTGAAAATGACAAATTTCTGCTGTGAGTGGGCTGGGGCTTAGCCCGCATGTTTCATAGTGCCCCCAAACACACTACCAGGTTGGGATTAACTTCTTTTGGTGTTCACAAAATTTGAGTCGATTACTGTGCTCATTAAGAGCATGTAACTTTAAAAAAAAAAAAATCGCCTTGTTGTTCAGCCACTTTTGATTTCATGCTTTATCATAATATGAAGACATGTTTGTGAACTTTAGGATGGACAAAAACTCACAAAACTTTTTCCCCATGGTTATACTAGACATTACTTCGATTTTGGTGCTACAGTTGGACTTAGGCTGGCACGTTGGCTCTTTAGTGCCTCCAATTACTTTTAGCCATTGAATGCAATTTTAAGCCCTTGATATACTCAAAAACCCATGAAACTTTGTGCATGCAGTGAAACCTGGGAACATTGTGAGAATTTACAGTGATTGCGTTCATGTGTCTTACCAGTATTATCCCTGGTCTGGCACGACTCATGCTGACAGTGATGTTAGAGAATACAGTAAGAGAGACTGACTTGGTATAAGACACAGCTTTGTTACGCCCTCTGTTCTCATTTTGGACCAGTACTCGGAATGGTTCCAGGTCCAGGTCAGATCCCTTAATGACTTGGGACAGGACATAGGTACAAGTGCCCTGGAAATCAAACCGCTGTTTGTCAAAGCTTTTGTAATGGCAGTCTCCAGTGGCCTGGCATGTTGCGTAGGATGTTGGGTAGCAGTCCCTAACACCTCCCTTTAAAGCACAGTGCTCATTCTTCTTACAGGTAACCGATTCGCACTATACCAGAAGGAGAAAACAGAATGGAACAGAATATCAATTCACAGTGATGAAAGTAAAACAAGAAAGGCACACAACAACTGCTGCAGTCAGTTTGCAGTGCACACACCCTCAAAGCACATGGGTCTTTGTATAGATCATACTTAGAGCTTAAAAATGACACACATACACTTACACACCAACCTTGGTTTTCCCTTTGAGGCATTTACACATGGTTGTGCAGGTGTTATCGCCCCAGAAAGTGGTGGCTGCTGGATAATATCTGCCCTGATACTGACATCCACAGCTAGACTTAGGAACACATCTGAAAGAAATGCGAAAACAAAAAAACAAACACGAAATAATGAAATATGCAGTGCATCATACACATGAAACAGACAGCCAAGACTATGTTCCTCTTTTATGGTTTAGCCAACTAATTAGTTGGTGTTGCTGATTAGCAGACTTCTGCTGTTGTCCACAAGTATTTCACAGGGAAAGCTATATTTTGATGCACTTACTCCTGCAACCCAAATGACATGAGTGATTCTATGGAGCCTATCAAATGGAAATCTATGAAACTTTTGTTTACTTGCAATGATCCAAAGTTCCGGCTGAGCCACAATGACTGCCTGTGTCCACTGTGCTGCTATACTACAATTATTTGCTGGCTGCTATACTACAATTATGAAATGATCAGCTGTAAGTCACCTGCAATGATTACCATTTAAATGGGTGACATCTGATGGTTTATGCCTGTGTGTTGTTTTGTTGGTGTTGTGCTAAAGTTTCCCCTCAACTCCTCTTGTATTGATAACATTTGTCACTTTTAATTAAAGCACTGCACTTGAAATCATGGCTGAAGTGTTGGGTGTTGCATCGCTTTCCTGGCTTACCGTGATGTTGTAAAGAGCAGTCACAGCTGCACCTACAACCATAGCAGTGGCTTTAGAAAGAGCCACAGCTACAGTTGCAACCTGCTGGCTGTTTTCATAAGCACTACAAGATATTTTGGTTTCGTCGAGATCACAAAGAGCCAGTGTCTCCTAGGAAAGCCTGTTCTGATGGATCAATCTGTGACCGTGGGTCACCAAACTTAAAGCTATTCATACCAAGGTTCCTTCTTGATATAATTATGGAAAAGCACAACATAAACCTGGCAACATTTTGTTTATCATGCATAAAAGTCATCAAATATTTAATTATTAACGGCTGTTTGTTTGGTTATCCATAAAGCTTAACTTCCTATAAGAAACAACTTTATATTTTCATATAAGTAGTCGTAGCATCATAGATACGTTACCTGTCTCCACTAAGCACCATTCCCTTGTTACACTGGCATCCCTCCACGCAGGGGCCTTTACACAGCTCTTCAATGTCCAGGGACGTGCAGGAGGCAGGGCAGGGTGAACCACATGCCTCATAATGGCTACCATTTGGACAGGAGAGGTCTGAGGAGGGAAAAGTGGAGATCATTAATCATTAAAGAAGTTATGTTATGAGCTTATTGTTGCTATCAGTGATACCAATACTCTATATCTAAACCAATACCACAACACCATACGATTATTAAAGATCACAATATTTGTGTATTAGTTTGAATTCATCAGATCAATTTTAAGTCACATTTGTATTGCCATACTGTATTTTTTTTACCATAGGTAACAGTTGAAAAAGTCACTGTAAACACAGTTCATGTTCAAAGTATATGATGAAAACGTACAACACATCTAGTTCAGACATCAACATGGCTGGAAGTGGTGGAAGAAACATTCTCATTGCGTCAGAGAGCACTGTAGATGAACACTTAATATGTCAATGATCCCAGGACCTTTCCTTTAGCAGTGAACTCAAGAGAGAAATCCCATTTTTAGTTTCACTACTAGTAAAGCAAGAATTGGAAAGTCAAAAGGCAGCTAGACAGGGTGTCGGTGTGTACAAGGCAGTTGCCGCAGCGGCCCGGGTTCGAGTCCAGCCTGTGGCCCTTTGCTGCATGTCTCTCCCTTTCTCTCTTCACGCTTCACTGTCCTGTCGATTAAAGGCAAAACATGCCCAAAAAAAAAGGCAGCTAGACCTGCTTTATATAGCTAGTGTTCACACATGTGGACCAGTATTAATTTTGCTGACGAAAATGTGAAATGATGAAAATATTTCATCAATGACCTTTTTGCCATGACGAAAACAAGACGATGATGAGCTAAAATCAGACGTTGATTATAAAAACTAAGAAGAAATCTGTGACAAAAATGTAAGTGGTGGACTATCGGGCATTGAAAGCCGAGAAGAGCCGTCCTTACAGTTATCTTCAAATGCCACATGAGTGACAGGTTGGCAAACACCAGTAAATAGTCTGCACCAGGATGTTTTGCTAGCCACTGAATCGCAGAGGAGCAAGCAGCCACCGGCTGCCAGACTTCACAGCTGATCTCCGCAGGACTCCACTCAGTCAGGACTGGAGAAGGTTTATGGGTTGATGCTGTTTGACAGGCAGGTAGGAGGCTCAGTTATCTTTGAGTGTAGCTGTGCTCTAAGCTAACAGTCTAAACTCAGAACAGTTTTCGCTGACGGAGATGAAAGTTTAGTTTTAATCACCAACTCTGCGAGGACACGGATTTAAACCTCAGACTATCATGTTGCAGAAGTTATTTTTCTCCATCTTAACAGTGAGATCAACACGTCAGAGTTTACAGTGAACCTAGGTACAAATCCCAGTTGTCTTTTTGTTTTGAGGAGAGAGCTGCTGAGATTTTCAAATGATGATCAGTAAGTGTGTGCTTGTAAATCACCAGAAATGACAGTTTGTAAGTGTGTAGAAATCATTTTCACAAAGGCTCCAATGACAAGCAGAAAAGAAAAGAACAAACATAACAAAGTCATTCCATTCTCGGGAGGATCTTAGGGGACAGCAATGTGCACATATTGGTCGAAGTAGACATGTGGTTGGAAAGTGGAATAACCCCCAATTCAGACTGCTGGGACACTGGAACTCCACAGATGAATACTTGTTAATTAGTGTGATTTAGTGTGGACTGTTACTGGGAAATGTAGGACATTTCCTGTAACCGCAGCCCACCTAAAATGGCAGATTAGGTCTTTTGTCTTGCAGACAAAGATATCCTAAAAGAACACATTTCACAATTTACTGTTTTTCACACCTACAGTGGTGGAAAAAAGTTTTCGGACACCCCATGCATTTGTGAAATATTGCATTAAGAATCACTCTTAGGTCTTCAAGTGCAATTTCTTTTAGTACAGTCACAGCCAAAATACTAAATAAATCCTAAAAAAGCCATTAAAAACTTAAAATTGATTGGTTCCATAAAAATACATAAGAAATTTTGAGTATTGGGTCATTTTGGTACCAGTGATGAAGGTCGTTCTTTTTATTAAAAGACACAATTTTTGTTGCCAAGCTTCGTGTCTACATAAAGCCAGCACATTTGAAAGTTCTTCAGACACAAAAATGGCTAAAACAAGGAACCTAACGCAGGAAACACGCCTGAAGATAAAGATTCTCAGCCAGGAAGGGTACAGCTGCCGCCAGATAGCCAGGAAGTGCAGATGCAGTCCTTCAGCAGTTGGATACACTCTGCAGAAATACAGACGAACCAACAGCTTGGAAGACAAACCAAGATCTGGGCGTCCAAGGTTTCTTCAGCAAGAAATGACCGCATCCTGATCTGCACGTGCAGGCAAAACCGCCGAATGACATCACAGGAGCTTCAGCAGCAGAGGTCAAACCAAACTAGTGTCCAGTGTTCCACCCGCACTGTACGTGGCCGACTTTTAGATCATGGCTTAAGGTCCTACAAGGCTATCAAGAAGCCCCTGATCAATGAGAGACAGAGGTTAGCCCGGCGTCGTTGGGCCCAGGCACACAAGAACTGGACAGCCAGGAATTGGAAGAAGATTTTGTGGTCAGATGAGTCCAGTTTCCAGCTTTATCTTCCTCCTACTAATGTGAGTGCAGAAGGCCAGGCGAAGCATTATCTCCAGCATGTACAGTACCTACTGTCAAGCGTGGTGGAGGCAGTATCATGGTTTGGGGATGCATGAGTGCTGCTGGTGTTGGTCATCTCACTGTCTGTGATGGCACATTGAACTCTACCAAGTATTGTACCATTCTCGAAACCCACATGCTCCCTTCTGCACGTGCACTGTTCCGTCGAGGTAAAAACTGGATGTTTCAACAAGATAATGCCCTTGCCACACATCCAAGGCCAGTAGAACTTGGCTGCAGGAGCACAGTATCCAGGTCTTAGAGTGGCCAGCTCAATCGGACATGAGCCCCATTGAAAATCTGTGGTGGATTATCAAAAGGTCTGTTTCAAAGCATAAACCAAAGAATTTAGAAGAATTAAAAGCAGTAATTCAAGAAGAATGGGACAAGATTACCCCTCAACAGCGTGAAAGGCTCGTGGGGAACATGCCAGCCAGGATTAGAGCTCTACTACGTGCCAGTGGCAGGACTACTAAATATTAATTTGATGATGTGATGGTTTATTTATTTTTTGTTCAGTTTTGAACACATTCTCTGTTATTTGTTGACTTTGATACCGACAATGTTGAGAACTGACATATTGAAACTGTCAAGAATTTAGTTTTATTAGTTTTTCTTGTAAACAATAAACAAAAAAATATAATTTGTATTTGTTTGTATCTGTCTAATGCAGTCACACCTTTTGAAACACAAAAAAAGATTTTTCCACAAATATTTCATGATAATATTTGAGATTGTGTAAAATTTTAAGGGTGTCCGAAAACTTTTTTCCACCACTGTATGCATGAAACCCTGCTCAACAAAAGCACAACTCCAGTTTTTCTTCTCTCTAGACGTTCCACAAAGGAGGGTCACTGCTGCAGGAGGACCTGCCCGCCCCTGCTTTTTTTTCACGTTGCTGCCAAAAGCATAAAAGGCTCTTTTTGTCCACCATGGCTCTCTGGTGTGTCTTTAATTGATGACCGCTTGTCTTGGAGCATGGCGTTTAAAATCAGTGGCTCATCTGTGACTAATGTCCCCTGATATTTTTGCTCCATGTGTTTTTCCACAGCAGGACAGGTAAAAGAACTTTACAAGTTTAACAAAGTTCTGCTAATCCAGTGATAAACACATTTAATTTCCTATAGATTCTTCACAATAAAAGTCCCTCATTATTTTGTTATGTAAAACTTTTATTATGAAGCTGCAAAATAAGGAAACGTTGAGTTTTCAAGCAGCAGCTTTACAAAACTTGTAATACGGATGAAAGCAAACCTGAAACAGTAAAGTACAGCAGATATCTAAAGTAAAAACAGGACACAGGAGAAAAACTAACCTCTGAACCACAATGCTAGAAATTACAACAGTATTGAGAGCTGAAAACACAAACTGGAAAACGCATTTCTCTCTGGTCTCCTGCAGACAGAGGTGAGTAGAGTGTTGTAACACACAGCTTGTTTGAGGGGGAGAAGCAGGGCTGTCGGGGGTTGGCTGTGGTCGTCGAGTGGTACCTGCTTAAGGGCGGCCCAGCTTTTGAACCTACTGTGGAGAGGGTCTGTCTCTGGTGCAGCTTGGCATGGTGCAGCGTGTCTAGACTGACAATGGAAAAGAAAATCGGCGCGGCATGGCTTGACTCAGAACAACAAAAGTTACAGTGGAAAAGACCCATAAGCAACAAGGAGAACAAAGAAGCTTGCTAAGGCAGCAAAGAGCGACTGGTATCCTCTGACCTGCAATTAAAGTAAAGACTGCACCAAAAAAACCCACTTTTGTGTTTGACATTTTTTCTTGTTACAATTTTTTTTAAATCAATTATTTAATCCCTTTCTTAATCAATATATTTCAAATGTGGAGGTGGAAAGAAGATGTTGTTTTTATTGTTGTAATCTATGGGTAATATGACATCATATCTATTTTGAGAAAAACAAAGCCGAAGCAAGAAAGCAAACAATGATGGACAGTCCAAACACACAGAGAGAGAGAGTGAGTGAGAAAGGGAATGAGGGGCAGAGCCAATCAATACACTGCACACAGCTCTACAATGGAATAAGACTGTCTCACCAGAATTAGTGTATGTACACAGGTTTTTTTAAACATGGGTTAACAGGCTAAAAATAGTCTATAGACTCTTTTCCCACTGCCAGTAGACCAGAGCTGTGTACACAGCTCTATATGAGTATGCCTTTCTGTGTGTGTGGTGTTTTTGGTCTGTCACGTTTGGCTTCACAGACAGGCTGGAAAACAGGTTAGTAAACAGTAGAAAGCAACATGGAGGCCTGTGAAAATGTTATGGTGGTTACTTCTTTTTACATATCTCTTACTTAGTCTCTTACTCTTTCAAACTTGGTACAGACAAAATTGAATCGATGTTTGAGCGCTGCTTGGGCGGTACTTTTTTATGGCACATCATTGCTCTTGTTGTGTTTCCATCAATACCTTTGGAGCCAGAGCTCAAGTGTCCATGTGAGCAGGTGTTAGCTGTTTTTTTTGTTCAGTAGAAAAGGGGCTTTATAATGCTCTCCTGACATATCTTACACCTATATCTAGATAAAGACCTGGGGCCTCATTTTAAAACTGTGCACGGGAAAGGTGACGGAAAGGGAAAGGCGATGTACAAACAAAACACAGAAAGTGCACAAAAATATCCTGATTTATAGCACAGTGCGCACGCATGTCCCACGCTGGTTTCCTTTTATAAATCACATTCAACTCGAAATTTGGCGCAGGTGAGTGAGTGCCTCACCCCACCCGTAGGTGCCTATAAATGGCCAGTGAAATGCCCTGAATTAATATTCATTGACAAGAAACTGCAGGAAGAGGAGCACGGCAAATGTAGCAAGAAAGGGTAAAAACCAAAACTTCACACAATGTGAAGTTAAAGTTCTTGTTGGGGAGGTTGATAACAGAAAGACAACGTTGTTTGGTGGACCCAATATGGGCATTACTAAGGCTAAAAAAGCAATGAAGTAGCAGCTGGTGGCAGATGCTGTAAATGCTGCCACCTCAGACTTTCAGAAATCAAGAAGAGGTGGTCTGATATTGAAGTATTAAACTGAGGGACGTTTCAAGCTGACTGTCAGACAGTTTCAGTGACTGTCTGAAATAAACACTCTAAATGGAGGATACAGTTGCCATAGCTGTTTGACAAACAACCTAATTTTCTTGAATCAAATGATTTCTTAAAATATGTCTTGTTTTCAAAAACAATGCATCACATCCAGACGCTGGCACACAGCAGCAGCTTTTGGCCTAAAATGCTTGGGGATAGAGGTTGGGGTCGTTTTACAGCCATGCCACATTGTGCAGCACAGCACCGGTTCCTTCTTGGTGCTTCTTTGTGAAGCTGGGCCCAATGCAGCACTGTCTAACAGTGACACAGTGCTTTACAATGATGTACAACACATTTAACTCACAGCAATAAAAATAATTAAAAGCCATAAAATAAACACATTATAAAACAAAATATATTGACTCATAGAGGATGACAGTGACACTCTGCACTCGCATCTGCCCGACTAAGGCATCGAAAACGGGTCCATCAGATTATTTAATAATTACAGGATATTTTTGAGGAGTTTTTTTTTTTTAAATAAAGATACCTGTTTGTATTTAGTTTCCTAACTTGTGTTCCTCATGTGTACACATCAGTCAAAGACATGTTTGTTCTTTTATTCAAGTGCCCTCTTCCTATAAAAAACATGAGAGGTCATATCTGTCTTGAATTTACACAATATTATCAAATTCACAACATTTTTCCTTTTCATCTTTTTGCCATGAGGGTCACAGTTTCTCATGTCTCCAGTTTTTGTGTGTATGCATGGGTCAGAGCTTCCGTGGAAGATCGTACATTTTCTTGTCAAGTTTGTTTTTTATAAATCCCAAAGTTTGCGTAGAAAGTGGCGTATGCCTTGTTCTGTGCGTACGCATCGTTTATAAATGAGGCCCCAAGTCACACTCCAGCCACTCTCACATGATTCGTGACCTCAGCAACTCAAGGTGCAAATGACCCTACAGAGGTAAAATACCTGAGAGTCCCCACCAGTCAGTCAGTACTGAAGACACTGAAAAACTTTCTACACAGACACCATGAGAGAGCCCTTAGGTAAGGGTGTCCCCTTGTAATACTAGAGTTCTTGGAAGAAAGTAATAACTTTACTGTATAGGTGCTATATTTCCTTATTTTCAGATAATGGGGGAAATGTGTCTCAAGGTAAATAGTTTGCTTGTTTGGGGGCTGTTGGATCTATGGGTAAACTGAAATTGAACACTTCTGCTTAACTTTGATTACATTAATGATATCAATAGCTGAGACGACTAATTGAAAGACAAACAACACTGGTGATGTTTAATCAACCCCACCTTTTTTTCCACTGTCACATTCTATCAGACCACACTACTTGTGAAACTAACCCATAGTGTACGATCAGTTTTAACACTTGCAGTTATGACAGTGCTCAAAAGAATAACATTTTGCTTAGTGACTTACGGCATTTGGTAACCATTCTCCACTCAGGGTTGACTTTAATTCCCTCTGACATGCAGGCATCACCATAACTCTTCAGGTTATCACAAATAATCTGTCTGGCACCTGGACAAAAAAACAGGCTGAGTGACACAAATTACAGCAGGAAGAAAAGTGTTTACTAATGTGTGTGTATGTACTATAATCTGTATGTACTGTAATGTTTAATACGGCAAGATGACACACCGATTAAAGACTACAACATCGATGAGAAGTATTTTGTTGTACTGATGGTGTCTAACACTACACCTGCAGCTGCGGCCTCCCCTCTGGGCTCAGAAGCTTTACATGTATTATATATATATATATATACAGTACAGGCCAAAAGTTTGGACACACCTTCTCATTCAATGCGTTTTCTTTATTTTCATGACTATTTACATTGTAGATTCTCACTGAAGGCATCAAAACTATGAATGGACACATGTGGAGTTATGTACTTAACAAAAAAAGGTGAAATAACTGAAAACATGTTTTATATTCTAGTTTCTTCAAAATAGCCACCCTTTGCTCTGATTACTGCTTTGCACACTCTTGGCATTCTCTCCATGAGCTTCAAGAGGTAGTCACCTGAAATGGTTTCCACTTCACAGGTGTGCCTTATCAGGGTTAATTAGTGGAACTTCTTGCTTTATCAATGGGGTTGGGACCATCAGTTGTGTTGTGCAGAAGTCAGGTTAATACACAGCCGACAGCCCTATTGGACAACTGTTAAAATTCATATTATGGCAAGAACCAATCAGCTGACTAAAGAAAAACGAGTGGCCATCATTACTTTAAGAAATGAAGGTCAGTCAGTCCGGAAAATTGCAAAAACTTTAAATGTGTCCCCAAGTGGAGTCGCAAAAACCATCAAGCGCTACAACGAAACTGGCACACATGAGGACCGACCCAGGAAAGGAAGACCAAGAGTCACCTCTGCTTCTGAGGATAAGTTCATCCGAGTCACCAGCCTCAGAAATCGCAAGTTAACAGAGCCTGTGATCAGAGACCAGATGAATGCCACACAGAGTTCTAGCAGCAGACCCATCTCTAGAACAACTGTTAAGAGGAGACTGTGCAATCAGGCCTTCATGGTCAAATAGCTGCTAGGAAACCACTGCTATGAGAGGCAACAAGCAGAAGAGATTTGTTTGGGCCAAGAAACACAAGGAATGGACATTAGACCAGTGGAAATCTGTGCTTTGGTCTGATGAGTCCAAATTTGAGATCTTTGGTTCCAACCGTGTCTTTGTGAGACGAAAAGGTGAATGGATGGAGTCCACATGCCTGGTTCCCACTGTGAAGCATGGAGGAGGAGGTGTGATGGTGTGGGGGTGTTTTGCTGGTGACACTGTTGGGGATTTATTCAAAATTGAAGGCACACTTAACCAGCATGGCTACCACAGCATCCTGCAGCGACATGCCATCCCATCCGGTTTGCGTTTAGTTGGACGATCATTTATTTTTCAACAGGACAATGACCCCAAACACACCTCCAGGCTGTGTAAGGGCTATTTGACCAAGAAGGAGAGTGATGGAGTGCTGCGGCAGATGACCTGGCCTCCACAGTCACCGGACCTGAACCCAATCGAGATGGTTTGGGGTGAGCTGGACCGCAGAGTGAAGGCAAAGGGGCCAACAAGTGCTAAACACCCCTGGGAACTCCTTCAAGACTGTTGGAAAACCATTTCAGGTGACTACCTCTTGAAGCTCATGGAGAGAATGCCAAGAGTGTGCAAAGCAGTAATCAGAGCAAAGGGTGGCTATTTTGAAGAAACTAGAATATAAAACATGTTTTCAGTTATTTCACCTTTTTTTGTTAAGTACATAACTCCACATGTGTTCATTCATAGTTTTGATGCCTTCAGTGAGAATCTACAATGTAAATAGTCATGAAAATAAAGAAAACGCATTGAATGAGAAGGTGTGTCCAAACTTTTGGCCTGTACTGTATATATATATATATATATATATATATATATATATATGTATATATATATATATCACATAAGTGAGTACACCCCTCCCATTTTTGGAAATATTTTATTATATCTTTTCATGGGACAACACTATAGAAATGACACTTTGATGTAACTTAATGTAGTCAGTGTACAGCTTGTATAGTAGTATAGATTTACCTTCCTCTGAAAATTACTCAAAACACAGCCATCAACATCTAAACAGCTGGCAACGTAAGTGAGTACACCCCACAGTGAACATGTCCAAATTGTGCCTAAAGTGTCAATATTTTGTGTGCCAACCATTATTATCTAGCACTGCCTTAACCCTTTGGGCATGGAATTCACCAGAGCTCACAGGTTGCTTCAGGAATCCTCTCCCACTCCTCCATGATGACGTCATGGAGCAGATGGATGTGAAGACACCTTGCGCTCCTCCACCTTCAGCTTGAGGATGCCCCACAGGTGCATAGGTGAGTTTAGGGCTGGATACATACTTGGCCAGTCCATCACCTTTACCTTCAGCTTCCTCAGCAAGGCAGTTGTCATCTTCTAGGTGTGTTTTGGGTCATTATCATGTTGGAAAACTGCATTGCGGCTCAGTTTCTGAAGAGGGGCGATCATGCTCTGCTTGGAATTCATATTTCCCTAAATGAACCGAGCTCCCCAGAGCCAGCAGCACTCATGCAACCCTAAACCATGATGCTGCCACCACTATACTTAACTGTAGGCAAGGGACAGTTGTCTTGGTGCTCTCTTTCAGCATGTGTGGCACCTTGGTGAAGAGCACCAAGACAACTGTCTTGTGCTTAGGTTGCACAATAAATACCCATAAGCCATGTGAATACAAGGTGTTGTACTGATGTTATAGATATTATTTGAAAACACTGTATGCATCTAACGAGCAGAAACTGTATATTTCCTGTGAAAGTGTATTTTGAGAAGAGACACTACATGTAACAGGTGTAAATTGACATGTTGTCCCAGAATGTCAACAACAGACACACCCAGGATACCTAGCACATCATATGTGGATGTGAAAGTCCACTGACTGAGTGGCGATGTGTTACGAGTTGGGAGTGAGACTGTGTTGGAACAAAATCGTTTGCATCAGTGAATATTTTAGTGTGCATTTTGCCCCATAACTGTGAACATTCAAATACTGGCTCACCTTTATTGATACAGACATCATAGACACAGTTGTCCAGGTACACAGAGGAGTCAACTTTTTTGTGGCAGGCTGAAAATGGTCCATCTGACTTTGTCAGAATGCCACAGAATTTGGTCATGCGATAGTGGATCTGCTGCTTTGGTGAACATGTGGGACAGCGACCAGCACAGTTATCATGACAGAACTGGTCAGACTTATTCGTCTTCCACTTTTGAATCATCTTCAGCACAGCAGAGAGACTGGAGCCTGTGAGGGACAAAACACAAATTACTGTGAGATTTGAAAGCATTTTAAAGGGGGCATTCTAAAGCCTATTGATATCTCAGAGTGAGAGTCTGTGTAAAAGATAAATCTGAGCTAAATCTCCAGAAGCCAGTAACTTGAATTTAAAATCCTACTCCTAACTTACAAAACTCTAAATGGTCAGGCTCCAGATCTTGGTTTGTCTTCCAAGCTGTTGGTTCGTCTGTATTTCTACAGAGTGTATCCAACTGCTGAAGGACTGCATCTGCACTTCCTGGCTATCTGGCGGCAGCTGTACCCTTCCTGGCTGAGAATCTTTATCTTCAGGCGTGTTTCCTGCGTTAGGTTCCTTGTTTTAGCCATTTTTGTGTCTGAAGAACTTTCAAATGTGCTGGCTTTATGTAGACACGAAGCTTGGCAACAAAAATTGTGTCTTTTAATAAAAAGAACGACCTTCATCACTGGTACCAAAATGACCCAATACTCAAAATTTCTTATGTATTTTTATGGAACCAATCAATTTTAAGTTTTTAATGGCTTTTTTAGGATTTATTTAGTATTTTGGCTGTGACTGTACTAAAAGAAATTGCACTTGAAGACCTAAGAGTGATTCTTAATGCAATATTTCACAAATGCATGGGGTGTCCTGTATATATATATATATATATATATATATATATATTTATCCAATATATATATACATATATATATATATATATATATGTGTGTGTGTGTGTGTGTGTGTGTGTGTGTATGTATGTGTACTGTGTATTGTTTTTCGGCACTACCTTGTTCTCTATAGCTGATGTAAGGTGCATTACTCCTGTGTGGGATCAATAAAGTTCTTATCTTAGCCATCTGAGAAGATCAAATACATTGTTTTACACTGTTTCCCAAGTATATTAGTGTGTGTGTGAATGAATAAACGAGAGGCATTAACGTAAATTTCTTTGTAGAAAGGCACTTAATGAAATTAAGTCCATTCACTTGCATTAGTTTACAACGCAGCCTTGCCACATCCAATATGGCGGCGACGTTGACGTACGGCTCAGCGCACGATTTATGTATATATGTCTATGCTAGGCAGGAACTGTGACAGTTGCCACGTCAACAGTACAGACAGGAGCGCCAAAATCAAGAATCGTATGAGGAATATGGAAGATACACACGCCTCCTCGGATTATTTTAACGGTTTGTCAACCGAAGACAGGTTAGCTTATTGTAATAAGCTAACAATTAGCAACGGAGTGAGGTTTCCTGACCCGTACTTAATGTTGGGTCAGAGGGTCACCTACCCAACAAAATGGCCTAAGCTACAGTGGCCAGACATTTTTTTATATCTTGTGGAGAAACTCAAGGCATATAAATCCCTTGATGTGTATAATTTTGTACTTTGCGGTCATGTCCAAGATATTGAATACCGGGATTTATCTGATGGTTTTTGTGCTCTACGGACCGAAGTACTGCCGAGCCAGTGACAAGGACACAAAACAGTAACGTTAACTAATGTACAAGACCTGGGCGATTCTGAACAAGTCGACCAACTATATACTGACAGCGAACTGCACCTTTTTTTTTTTTTTTTTTTTTTAATTTTATTGAATAAACGTCATCAGTACAAACATTTCAGGCATATTTGACAAATTAATATAAAAGATGTTGGAACAGCTGTCAAGATAAAAAAAAATTAAAACAAAAAAAACCCCGAAAGTAAACAGTGAGGGTCTTACTCGAGGAGTAAGTATAGTTCAAGTAAAGAATAAAGTCTCAGGGTATTTTTATTAGACATGAAAAATAAGGATTTTTTGTATAGGTTCAGTTCATTCTTCCATCCGTTGATGTGGGGTTTGACCTTGAGGAATTTGCATCTGTGAATGTAATGTTTACCGAGTATAATTAAATTGTTTACCAAGAAGTCCAAGTTTTTCTCCTTGAGCTGTACTCCGACTTTAATAGACATCTAGTTCAGCTGTTGCAAAGTGATTTGTTTGGTTAACATCCAGCTTCGAAAAGCTAACCAAAAATCTAAAACATGTTCACACTCAAAGAAAATATGTTCCACAGTTTGAATGTCTCTTTCACAAAATCCACATGTATTATTTTCCCAATTAAATCTTATGTGCAAGAAATGGTTGGAAGGATAGATATCATTTAGAATTTTAAATACAACCTCTTTTGCTTTATGAGGGATTGGATAAGACATATATCGCTTCCTTATCTTCTTTGCCTCCACCACAGAATAATCACTTAAAACATATTTTCTTTTTAGTTGACAAGGGTAGTGATGTGAAGTTAAAACATTTCTAATGAACTTGTTAGAGAAAAGTTTGCTTCCTAAGCTGATTCCTTCCACACAGAGTGATCTCATTTCTGAAACATTCGAATGTATCACCAGTTGTTGAGTCATCATTTTAAAAGAAGTTGGAATGGCTTTCATTACTTTCTCATATTCTTTGACACAGCATTGCAGGTTATATTTAACACAAAGGTTCTCGTGGGTTAGTAGATTGCCCTGATTATCCATAAGATGCGATACTGTCCAAATACCTTTGTCTAACCAAGTCTTCAAAAATAATGACTTACAATTGGTCAAAACATATCTATTATTCCACAAAGGGGAATTGTGAGGAGTAAAATTGTGTTTATATATCAGATTCCAGTAAAGGAGAACTTGCTGGTGATAATTCGAAAGCTTCACAGGCAATTTATATACATCGTAATCACAGCGCAATAGAAAATCAATGCCTCCCATTTTTTGAAAAATTGCTTTTGGAATGGTAAACCAAAAAGAGTCTTTGTGCAGAATAAAAGAACTGAGCCATTTTAGTTTTAGAGCACCATTCATAACTGAGAAGTCAATAGCATTTAAGCCGCCCTCTTCGATACTCTTGACCACACCAGCTCTTCTAATGTACTGGCATTTGTTCTTCCAAATAAATTTGAAGTTTAAATTATTAATAAGTTTAGTCATTTTGTCTGAAATTTCAAGTGAAAAGGCAGGATAAATAACTCTTGACAAACTCCATTTTAGAAAGCAGAACCCTCCCAAATACAGTAATGTCTCTCTGTAACCAAGAATTCAGAATAGTTTTACATTTATCCACATTTTTACAAACATTTTCCCTCTCCCTTGTTTCTTTATTCTTAGTAATAACTATACCCAAGTATTTCGCTTGACTTTTGACTGAAATGTTACATATTGACAGTGCCGGCTGATCATGAAGTGCCAATATTTCACATTTATCAATATTTAGTTTCAAGCCTGACGCTTTGGAAAATATGTTGATGGAGTTTAATACTTTAGGAATTTGCATTTCATTTTTTAAAAATAAAGTTGTATCGTCCGCAAATTGACTTATTATTATATTTCTTTCTAAAATATTTATTCCTTCAATACCATTATTTTTTTTATCATAATTGATAATAGCTCGGCTACTAGAATAAATAACAAGGGAGAGCTGTTGCAATCCTGTCTAATACCCCTATTTACCTGAAATCTTGGGCAAGTACCTTGTTCCAAAGCCACACAACTATTAATATCTTTATATAACATACCAATCAGGTTTATAAATTTCTGACCAAAACCAAAATAATTTAAAGTACTTAATATGAAGGGGTGCTCCACTGAATCGAAAGCCTTATAGAAGTCTAGGAAGAGAATGAACCCCTCCTCTGATAATACATGACTGTAATCGATCAAATCCAAAACCAGTCGTATGTTGTTGTGAATAGATCTTCCATTTAGGAAGCCAGATTGCGTTTCATCAATAAGTTGTGACAAACCTTCTTTAAGTCTGGCAGCTATACATCCTGACAGCAATTTATAATCAGTGTTGAGGAGTGTAATAGGTCTTAAATTATCTAAGAGTCTTTTATCTTTGCTGTGTTTGGGAATTAGTGTTATCAGCCCTTGTTTCATACTGGGCATTAGCTCTTGTTTCGCAATGCATTCTTGTATAGCTTTGAACAACAGATTTCTAATATCTTTCCAAAAGAAATGATAGAAATTTGCAGTGAGCCCATCAGAGCCAGGGGCCTTGTTAAGTGACAATTTCAAACTGACCGCGTCTAATTCTTCTATTTTTAAATCTGAATCACAAATTGTTTTGAATGAGTTATTGATGTTGGGTTTAAAATTTGCAATTTGGTCAAAGAAGTTGGTTGAATCAATAGGAGAGTATACAGACGAATATAATTTGCTATAGAACATAAAAATTTCTTTCTCAATAATTTTGCTATCCTTGCATTCTCTTCCATTAATCAACAAACTAGTTATAGCCTTGTTTTCCTGTCTTTTTTTCTCCAGCCTGCTGAAGTATGATGTGTTTTTTTCTCCCTCCTCCATCCATTTTTCCCTTGACCTGACAAAAGCACCCTGGACTCTCTTCATATAAATATCATCAATTTTGGATTGTAGAAGCAATAATTTTTCCTTGTCTTCACTAGACAAATCTGGTTTGCCACAACACTGATTGATTTCACAAAACAAATTGCTTTCTTCTTCTCTACTTTTTTTATTTAATTCTTTACTGGTTTTGATAGAGAATTCTCTAATTTTGAATTTAACGAATTCCCATTTATTACAAAAACTATTTATGCTGTTATCCCTTTCAATTTCAGTTATCATTTTTTTTTATTTTGGAACAATAGTCTTTATGTTCTAGTAGGTTAGAGTTAAATTTCCAGTAACCTTTGTTTTTCTTTTTCCTAACACTCGAATTCAATGTTATTCCAGTAATACAGTGATCAGTTAAAGGAGCTTTGGAGATTAAAGCTTCAGAGATAAATTTCTCCAGCATATCCGTAGTAGTCAAGTCTAGATTTAGCGGTACCATTAGGCTTGTACCAGGAGTATTGTTTTTTTCTTGGGTTTTGAGTTCTCCAGATATCAACCAAGCTGTTATCTCTAATAAAATTTTCAATAAGGGGATTAAAATGGTGATTGTTAAACTTGGAGGGCCATCTATCTTCCCATTCATCTGGCACCATATTCCAATCACCTCCTATTAAAATAACGTCAGTGGGATGGAGTGCTTTCAGCTCATTTATCTCTGAAGTAATATCTTCAAGCATTTGCCTGTTTTGAGCAACAGACCTGTGACCATATATATTAATTAAAATCAAAAAATGACTTTCAATCTTTAGAACAGCAATTAGCCAGTGACCTTCTCTATCCGTTCTGTGTGTGATTACATCCCTTGGAAATCTATGAAAACAAATAGCAACATCAGCAGACCTGTTGCTTCCATGGCTGAACAATATTCGATCACCCCACATATTAGTCCAAAAGTTCACATCTGCATCGGAAGAATGAGTTTCCTGTAATAGTATACAATGTGCTTTCCGCCCTTTGCAAAACAAAAATAGAGATTTTTTTTTAACCAAGTCTTTCAGACCCCTCACATTTAACGAAGCAAATGAAATAGTGCACTTGAACATTCAGTCAAAATAAAATTAACAAATTTAACAATAACACTCAGTGTTTACAAGTATAGAGCTGAACTTACTCTTTTTAATAAGCAACTGTGTCCCGTATTACCATCTTTCACTCATATTGTGTATTCTTGTACCAAAGTCTGCATTTTGTCAGCCAATTTTTCGACCCTCTATGTATCCGTGTGGCCCACGGTAGTAGGCTCGTTTTCCTTCCCGGCGAGCCTGTTCAATCTGCGGCCACAACTTTTTCCTCGCCTCTCTGTCTTCCAGTGGCATCATCTCCGCAAAGCGGACGCCTCTCTCCTTGCACACCGGGGAATCCTTGCTTCTGCGCCAGATCTTTTCTTTGACCAGCCTCCATACGAACAGCACAACCAGTGGTCTGCTGTGGTTGTTTTCCTTCTTTCCAACCCTGTGTACGACATCGACGGCTTCTTCTAGCTGGCGCATTTCTAAGTTCGGAGCAATTTCCCTGAAGAGCTGTATGGTGTCAGCTCGGACGTTCTCGTCAGATTTTTCCTCCAAACCTTTCAGCTTCAGGCACCATCGCATCTTGTATCTTTCCTGTTCTTTAATTCTCTCTTTTAGTTCATCATTTTCACGTTTGAGGAGTTGGTGTTGTTTTTCCAGTTCAGTTACTTTTTCCTTGCATTCCTTAACTTCTTCAGCATTAAACTGCACCGCTTTGGTCAATGCAGCTAACATGCAGCTAGTTTGTTTAGCCTGTTCTTTTAGCTCGTCAAAGTTTTTTTCCATACCTTGAATGGCTTCTAGTATGGTGAGGTTGGAGACCTCCATCTCGCTTTTGCTTTTCTTGCCGGATGGAGGCTTGCTCGGGGTCGGTGGGGCGGACCCAGCGTCTTTTCGTTTGGCTTGTTTAACCAAGTTAGCCTCCATAGCATAGTCGTGGTTGCAGGCCTGCTCCTCATTAGTCGACATTACCTCCGGTTCGCTCGGCATTTGGGTCTTCACAGCGTTTCCACCAGGTATTATCACTTTAGCAGACTTCAGTATGTTATTCGGATTCATTTCAAGCTTCTGAGTGTACTTTTAGAAAAACTTTGGGACTAAATTGTTGCAGCCTCCGAGTCGAGTTGCCGTTCAACACGCCATCTTGCCGGAAGCCCAACTGCACTTGTATGGCTGGGTAAGTGTTGTTTAATGTAACGTTAACCTCGCTAGTCAGACCTCAGACATTGGCAACATACAACCCCGGAACCTCAAAGAAAATCAAAACGACCCCCAAAACATCAATTAAATGCAGCATTGTGTTAACAGAAAACAGAACAATCATAACCTGCCTACCTTCCTGGCGCTGTGTGAACGGCAGCCTGTTGCAGCAGCTCCTATTTTGTGTATTTTAAATTGCTGCTGTGACATTGAAATTTCCCCCCGAGGGGTTAATAAAGTACCTACCATACCATACCAGAAGAGAAAATGAATTAATTTATTCGTGCAGGTCTGTAGCTTACTGCAAAGTATGAGTCTGTTACACAAACACAGTCTCACAGTTACACACGTAATAACAGCACAGAAAATGATTTATTCATGAATATGACACTATTTGTTAAAAGATAGTGTCTGTGAATATTAATATTTTCCTCATTCAGTGATGCAGCAGGTCTGGCAAATAGGCTATTAGTAGTAGTAATCTGTCATGTAACAAATTCATGTAGCCTAGTTAACACAAATTAATTCTCACTCTTTAATCTTTATTTTATCACCAAAGTGGTAAATACCAGTGGGAAATTCGGATTTTTTCACATTTAGGAAATGAGATGGGGTTCTACCCAAAGTCAAGCACCATAAAAGTAACGTAAAAGTAACGAGTAACGTAAAAAGTTACTTTTCACAGAGGGTAACTAAGTAAGGGATTACTTTTTTTTAAGAAGTAACGAGTAACGAGCAAACACTACTTTTTAAAAGTAACTTCCTCAACACTGGTTCCCGCACACTGTCTCACTCACTGCTGAATGGTTTATTGAGTGTCACACAACGTTTCGGTCTGGACGACCTTCATCAGGTATAATAAACAGACAGCAACACACCACTTGCATATATATAGGCTACATAGGCTGTCTCATGTCAACCAATCAGAGCACTGGAGGAATTAATTGGACTGATGAGCATCAGCCTCACCTGTCAGGAAATGATATAACAATAAATTAGAAAAAAAGATATATAGAAAAAAAGTATCCTATCATGATAAATCTGAACATCCATAAAAGCCCTTTTAACTCTACAAATGATAAAACAATCGAGAGTAAAACATATATCTAAAGGGATCAAGGGGAAGGATGTATAAATATTCTAAATAAGGGCATCCTAGGCTCACGGAGAAGAGTAGGAACGTTAGCGCGGCGGCTGACTAGTGCTAAGGCTAACAGGAAAGCAGGGAAATAGCTAAACACAGCAGAGACTGAGAGTGAGTGAAAGATATTGCTAATTGCTAAACTAAGCCAAACTTAGTTAGCTGTTTAGGTTTTATTTCCTCACCCCTGTGGCGAGTGAATCTGCCTGCAGTGAAAGCGGGGGCTAAGCAGTGCTTCCTCCTCAGGCTCCACTTCACTCAGCTGCCAGCACAGCCAGTTAGCCTCCGCTAGCTTCCCAGCTAACGTTAGCTCCAGCTCTCTGTTTGGATCCAACCGGAGCACCGAGCCCTGGTTTGGTATTCAGGTTAAAGTGGGAAGAAGCAGCGGGTATATTGGGCAGCTGAGTGAAGTGGAGCCTGCGGAAGAAACACCGGGACCGTCTGGATGTAATAGTCCGTGGAGATGCTGCGGTACTCAGCTGCACAGACGAGGCGAGTGGGGTGGAGGGTGGAGAGCAGAGGAAGAGGGAGGTATGGCTCATGACACACTTTGTTTTGGTCTACAGGCAGTGCACAACAGCAAACCTAGCGGTGAAACGATTTCACTTTTTGCCCCTTTAAAAGCCAAATCCTTGCACAGGAAGAATGGATGAAACAAAAGTTCGGTGATTCCTTCAAGGAGATTGACAAGCCAATAAAAGACACTGTAGCCAAGTACAAAGAGAAATTACAAGCTACCAAAATAAAAAAAATACAGGACAGACACTGAAGATTATCAAAGAAATACAACTGGGAAACAAAGAAACAACATCACCCTGAAGCAACAGCAAGTGCGTCATTACGCACAAGAGGCCCGACCTCAGCAGCGGCATCCCAGAAAACCAGGAAAAACTGGAGGGAACGAGCAAGAGAGGATTCCTCCAGAGAAAGTGACTTCACCTTTGACAGCGACTCCAGCACACCCCAGTCCTCCAAAGGCTCTTTTTTGGACAA
Source organism: Epinephelus fuscoguttatus (assembly GCF_011397635.1). Classification (NCBI taxonomy): domain Eukaryota; kingdom Metazoa; phylum Chordata; class Actinopteri; order Perciformes; family Serranidae; genus Epinephelus; species Epinephelus fuscoguttatus. Next base: position 44,141,566 of record NC_064759.1, on the reverse strand, counting down.
CCGCAACAGGCAGTACCGCTGAAAAAAAGGTGCTGACGAAGCAGACGAACGCCAAAGACAAATGCAGCGCCGGTGGACACGGAGTTACACAAGGAACTCAAAAGAACTCTCTGATGATCATTTATCTCTTTTGTCAAAAGGACTATCTTTTGTACCTAATGGGGGCACTAATGTATTTGGCTTAAAAGTGGAATTATTTAAATGTTTTAGACAAATTAAGTTAAAATATTTTTTCAGAGTGCACAACGATCTCGCTCTCAATTCTACATCTTATACTCCATTCAAACCTAAGAGTACTTTTTGCCCTAATGTGACTAATTCTTCAATAAACACATTTTGTAGAATTGTGGAGCAGGAAGTCATAAAAATGCCCTACCATTTCACTGATAATTCAACTAAATGTGAAAAAATTGCACTGAAAGAATTAATTAATGATGAAGATACAGTGATTAAATCTGCAGACAAAGGAGGAGCCATCTGTATACAAGATGCTGAAAAATATAGACAAGAGATTTTAAGCCAATTGTCGAACGAGACTCCTGGCCGCCCCATAGTTGCACAGACAGCGTCGTCGTATAGGGGGGGAAAGGTGATGACAATTCTAAGAGCCCACAGCCCACTAGGGCCCACACACAGCCCCCAGTAGCCTCTATGACTAAATGATTATGCATAGACTTAACTAATATATATTCATACTAATGAATCCGAACTAAAACAAAGCCACAAAGTCACACAATATTTTAATTTTAATAATTTCAATAACCCCCTTGGCCCCTTCTTAAAAAATGGTTTGGTCCACACCAGGGTGCGCTCTTCCTCATGGGAATTAAGTGAGCGCGAGCAAACTCCAGCAGGGAGTGAGGGAGATCAAATAGGCTAGGTGATGGTCCCCAAAAAACACAAATCTGGACACCAGAAAAGATTTGAGAAGGAGGCCAGGAGTAGGAGCAGCAGAGCAGGGGCCCAGGACATCAAACAATTTTTCTCTAAGAATGGTGAGAGTAAAACTACCGAGAGCGGCTGAAACGATTAGCCTACTTGTTCATTCATTTATTGTCTGTAACCTTACCTTTGACGGGGCGCAGGCTGGAGCCAACATTAGCTGTCTCATCGGGCCGGGCTAAACTCTGGACAAGTCGCCAGTTCATTAAAAAGTCACCAGGTCATTATAGAGCAACGATTCCTAGTGTAGCTAGCTAACTGAACATTACTAACTTGGAGGCTACTACAGCGGACTGTATGTTTCACACATATCACTGTCGGACAGTGCTCCACAGTATGCACCCACTCAGAGGCTGCACTGAATTGTATTATGACGCATTCATGTTCTACTCAGTAATTATGAGCATCATGCAAAGGTCTATTACGTTATCATGATGTGTTCATATGTGGTCTTGTAAAAATGTGTTATTGGTGGGACGTTTGAATAGCCTAAATACAAAAAAGTTAAATGTTCAAAGATTTGTTGTTGTTTGTTTTCATATCAATATAAAATAAAAGACACCATAATAGCTGACAGCAACAAAGTAAAAAGACCATTTAGAATTTTGGACAGTTTACAATGACTTTTGAATGGGTTAAAATATTTTTTACCTGGCAAAATGAAGCTGTCTGCCTAGAGCTATGGTACTAAGAAGCCCATTTAGATTTTGTGTATTCCAAGACTAGGTTAGTTCTGCAACAGTTTTTCCATGAAACATAACATTTAATGTTTACAATATATATTGTAATATATAATGAAACAATAAACCTTTATGCTCTGCTGCTCCAGAATCAGCAGTGGCTGCTTCGTCTGAGTTTGACCCCGCAGCAGACCCTCACCCCCAGCAGTCCAATGAAATAGCCTTGCTAGACTTTCAATTGAAAGTCAGCTAAGCTGACAGTTGGACTTCAAAGACCTCATCAGTGACTTTGCCAACAAAAAGGCCCGGCATTGGGCTTTCTGATCAGACTGACAGTGAACAAACAAGCCAATTTAAACCTAAATTGAGATTAGATGAGGCTTGTTTTTGTTTTTGATATTTATTTTACAACAACGTATTTCATGTGCTGTTTGTTTTACTTGCACATTTAAATTAAATGCTACATATCTACCTTGGGCTCCACCTTGTGGACTATCTTGAGCCAGGACACTTTGTTTTTTTTGCATATCAGTGCTTGATTGTTACAATAAATTACCCACTACCTATTTGTTGAGTGGTTAATTGAAAATGTATTTGCAATCAGAGGTGTAATAACGTCTTGCAAATCAGAGAAATGGGAATAAGACAACTAATAATACATAATTTACATAATAATACTCCGACTTGTTGAGGGATTAATCGTAAAAAACACAAAACAAATTGGGTGTATTACACCAGAACACTGAAAAACAGAAAAATGAAGAAAAACATCATAATACACAGTTGTAAAAAAAAAAATGGCAATGAATGGGGTACAGAGGCCCACATCGATATTCTTTCAAGGAACCCAGAATTCCTAGCAACTGCCCTGTGCACAGATAAATTCATTACTATCTGCTTTGTCAGAATTTGTTGATTTTTTTCATTAAACCAGCTGTGCAGACACTACCAGCATATATAAAAGACCTGACAGATCTCCTCCATAACTACTCTGCCTGAGAACGTATATCTACTCACCTTAGATGTGTCTAGCCTTTATACCAACATACCACACGATGAAGGTTTACAGTCGTTGAGTTTTTATCTAGAAAACCAAGACCATGCACAAAACCCTCCCAATCAGTTTGTCATTGATGCAGCCAATTTCGTAATGAAATATAATTACTTCAGTTTTGACAATGACTTTTTTCAACAGATTTCAGGGACAAGTATGGGCACAATCTGTGCACAATCTGTGCTCCTAATTATGCCAATTTATATATGTTTTTTTTTTTTTTTAACAAATTTTATTTTCCACCCGGAAAAAAACAGGTATTTTCCCAAACTGTTGAAATACTACAGATTCACTGATGATATATTCTGCATCTTTCAAGGTGATTTGGAGGAACTCAACAACTTTGTTAACTTGCTTAATGGTTTTAAGAATAACCTAAAATTCACCTGTGAATTCAGCAAAGAGAGAGTACATTTTCTTGACATGAGGGCAATGGTTAACGATGGGGGATTGGCTACTACTCTGTACCGTAAAGATATTGACAGAAACACGTTGTTATTGGCCACTAGCGCACATCCCATGCCACTTAAAAAAGGTTTGCCTAAAAGCCAGTTCTATAGACTGAGGAGAGTATGCCAGATCACGCAAGATTTCATAGAAAAATCAATGGACATGAAATCTAAATTCCTTTCACGAGGGTACCCCAGTGAATGAATAGAGCAAGCGTACAATTCAGCTCTAGAAAAATCTCTTCCCGAATTGTTAAATCAGAGCCAGAAGAAAGAAAAAAACTTTTCAGTCACATGTGTCACTACCTACTCTCCTCAAAGTCATGCTGTAAAATCTATATTTATGAAACACTGGTAGTGACTGCAGTTCTGTGTCAATGACACACCGCTCGTTTCTGGTTATCATGGCTCCTGGTCGTAATCACTTTAATGTATTTTGAGCCACAGATACATATACTAATTCTGCGATGTCATCCATGACTCAGTGCCCGGAACATGCCTCAGTCCTACTCATGTAGAGTAGATCAGCAGCGCAGCCTGACCATTTCCCGATCTCTTGCACATTAAGGGCATGCATAGTAGTTGGTAACTCATTTTGAGCTCAGCGAGATGGCCGTGTGGTCACCTTCTCGTATGTGGATGGCATCACTGCGCCATAGATGTGCCGTTTGTATATAGCAGTGATCCAGAGCATCATTCATCTACTGCCTACAGCGGAAATACAGCTGGTCAGTATACTCTCAAAGATCTCCATGTAATCTCTAATCCTCTTAGTGACACTCGTCCAGTACAGTGGTAGGGCATTTATCATCTGTCCGTTGAGCTAGATGCATTAGGGTTGAATATCCCTGCTGGTAGTATCTATTTAGGCTGAGCGATATGGAAGAAAAAGTAAATAAATAAATAAATAAGTAAGTAAGATAAAATAAATAAATAAGTAAGATAAAATAAATAAATAAGTAAGTTAATTAATTAATTAATTAATTCATAGATAAATAATGGGCGGTTGTGATCAGAGGATCAACGGTTCGATCCCTGGCCCCTCCAGACTGCATGTCAAAGCATCCTTGAGCAAGATACTGAACCCCAAATTGCTCGAGATGATGCTTTGGTGTGTGAGTGTGTTAAAAACTGAGTAGCAGGTGGCACCTTGTATGATAGCCTTACATATATATATACATAGTATATATACATATTTAACATTTTAAATCTGCTCTTTCTTCTGCTGCTGTCAGCCATCGTTTTAGGCAGAGTCTTTGCGCCCTCTTCCACCCTGTTCGCCACCAGCCTTTGTATCCAGAGTCCAGGACAAGCTCAATAAAGGCTCATTCCTCTACTTCCCACTTCTCTATCTTCCTCTCATCTCATCTTCACCACCTCTACCACTACCAGTGTCTAGACCCCGGGGAGGGGGGGGTCACTATTCGACTATGGATTCATCACCCTCCTTAAATCTCTCTCTCACTGCTTCTACACCAGTCAGTTTTTATTTCATTGGCTCACTCCTACCCTGGTTTGTAAAATGTTTAATATCAGCCGAGTTACTTGGAAAGTTGGCTTGTAGGTACCAGACATGGTGCTGGGACTGCCCATTGTTCTGACACTCATAATTCTGAAGCCCCAGCAGTCCAAAAACTTTTCAAAAATGAAATTTAAACAGTGTGATGTTAGTGTGTATGAGATCACAGGGCTTTTTTACTTCCTAATGTTTTGTATTTAGAAATACTTATTGCTCTGAAGGGCGTTACAGAAGCACAGTACTAATTAAAGCTGCAAGCAGCGTTGGGCGGGATCTTGGACTCTCGCCGTTTCGGCCTCCAGCTCATGTAGACAGTGCGAATTATTTGTAAGAGTCGAAATGTTGAGAAAACAAGCAATGTCAAGGGTACGCAAGGTCATTTTTGGCAATAGAGGGACTTTATATGACAGTACGTTACCATATGTATTTAACAGTAATAATCACAAAAGTAGCAACAGTATTATCAGTGGTAAAGGCTGTAGTAGTATGTGAGAGATGGAAAACACTGATATATAAAATCATCATTTAAAATGAAGATTCTGCTGCGTTAATCTCTACTTTAAAGATTGTGAGTCACGCACACGCACAGAGGGCTGTGTGCCGCCTCGGATGAAAACACAGCGCTAAAGTGCCCTCTTGAGTGGCGAAAATGAGAGGACATGCCCTATCAGCTGTCCTCTTGAATGATGAAAACGAGCGGATGTGCCCTTTTGGCTGCCCTCTTGAGCTTCTTGCCCACCAATGGGGCCCCATGTCATGCAGTAGGTGCCCTTTTTTCCTTTTTGCCCCTGCCCTTCAAACATCCTGAGTCCGTCACTGAGAGGGAGAGACCAGCTGTGAGAGCAGGCAGATTGAGATGGCTTTAAAATGTCTTGAACTCCTCCCTTTAATTCCCAAACCGTGGGTCCAATCGTCAATCTGAGCATACCAGCAGAGAGATACACTTGTCCTGAACGCAGCCATATTGTTGTTATGTTTGTGGAGTCAAAAATGTGATCTTGGTCGCAAGTTAAAAATGTGTTGCCCCTCACCTTTCTTCCAGAAATTTCTCCTCTCACTTTACATGGCAGTGATTGAGAAAAAAATGTTTAAGTGTGAGTGATCCATGGTGACACCAGTGCGACCAGGACAAATTCTCTTATGTTTTTTGGTACAAATTGTGTATGTACAGTGAAAATTGTGGCCTTGGCAGCCAGTTAAAGACCAAAGTTTTAGACAATTTTAGACCCCTCTCCACTCTAGCTCACAGCATTCCATGCAAAACACACCCATTGTAAACTGAGAATTTCTCCACATTTACTCATGGTACTTTGAGAGGCACAGATTAAATACGGTGAAAGATATGAAAAAGACATGACATGGGTGAATAGATGATTGAGAGTTGGAATGGAGTCTGTAGCACAAAGTATGGACAAGAAAAAGGCCAATGATTGGTCCCTTTCTCCATTCATTTCCTGTGGGAAAGCTTTTGAAGATTGTCAGGAGGTTTTGTGGCACGTCACATTTAGGAGCCCACAAAATCCAAACTGTTCAAGTAATGACAAAGTTATACAGAAGTTTTGTTCAGCAGGGGTTGAGCTGTCATTTGTGTGAGTTTGAAGCCGATACGATAAATGGTCTAGGAGGAGATATTTTTTGAAAAAGAGCATTTTTGAGGTGAAATCTTACTTTGAAAGGGCAAATAGCTGACTTCCTGTTGGATTTAGGTCAGGGGTGTCTGCACGTGATTTGTAGGTCTTGATGAGACGAACAAGTTAGTTTTGGTTTGATCTTTCTATGACATTCCTACGGGCCACAGTGGCCATTTTAGTGTGTCTAGGTGGCGTGAAGGTTTTGTGGCGCATCACCTTTAAGAGCCCATAAAATTCAAACCGTTCGAGTAATGACAAAGTTATTCAGAAGATTTGTTCAGCAGGGGTTGACCTGTCATGTGCAGAGTTGGGTATAACGCGTTACAAAGTACAAAGTAACGCGTTGCAAAGTAACGCGTTAGAGTGCTTTGATTACTTTTTGCAGTAACGAGTAACCTAAAACGTTAGTTTGCTGTTTGAGTAACCACATACTTAAGTACATTTTCAAACAAGACATCAGTTACTTACGTTACTTTTAGAATGCCGGTCCTTCAGCTCCGAAACAGCATCGGCTGTCGTTTGGTTCTAATAACGGAGAAAACATTAAACCTATCAGTCTGAAAGAAGCCACGGAGCTTGTGGCTCGCTACGTGGTCGGAGAAATGCTGCCGTTGTCTACGGTGGAGTCTAAATAGGTGGAGTAGGACTCGCTGACAGACATATTTCAGACTCAGGGCTTGCATTATGCCTGGTACACGCTACATGCTGGTACTCACCAATTATCCCCGGTCGTCTTTCACGGCGTGTGTGATGTCATCGGGTTATTCTTGTCCTATTTTTATTTTACTATTATTTGAGTCAGAACTGTGTCTGTTCACGTGCCAGCCAACATGTTGTTGTAGTCACCTAAAAGCGTCAGCAGATGGCAGGAGCTACATTTGAAGCGCCATACGTTAACTATCAAGCTACTGTATCTTCCACAGGAAGTTCTAACAAATGTTTCTGAATAAAAGCCTATTTAGAAAATGGAGGGATTCTCTCAGCCGAAGTTATAAGGGGCTTTTAATTTGAAACAAGTGTTGAGTTTGAAATGACGGTGCGATGTGTTAACTTTACAATAGTAAAAAGTAAATATATAAACACACAGAGGGATTAATAAATAACGGACCGTCTATAATGTAGTTTGTTTCAAATGAAGCTGGGAGCCTCTGCAGTTGTGGTGAGTAAAAGCCCCGCCGCTATTTGTTAATGTTATTACTTTATGTCCGACCGTGAGGATGTATCATTGTTTGCTAGCTTGATGCTAATGACAGTAACGTTAACTCGGCGGGTTGACAAAGTGCCTCTGCTGTTTCACACCATCATTTCCCCTTTTACTCTATGTGGTAACATCCCTAGAGGAAATATTAAAAACACTGGGGTGTTGTTGTCATACAGTTGTCTACGGCAGCAGATCGTTCTGTGTTTCTACTGGTCAAAGTGACCAGTAGAAACACACTGAGATCCAATGGGACAATTGGATCTCAGTGAAGGGCAAGTGCTCCATAACTTTAATTTTGGAGACAAAAAAAATGTAGGCTTAGTGCCCTGTGGTCCATTGCCCAATAGGAAATATAGAATACTCAAAAGTACTTTAAAAGTGCTTGAGTTACTTTTCTCAGGGAGTAATGTTGGAAGTACTTTTAAAGTAATTGAGTTACTTTACTCAGGGAGTAATGCAGTAAAGTAACTGGTTACTTTTTTTTTTAAAAGGAACGCAGTAACGTACCTACTTTTAAAGTAACCCTTACCCAACACTGGTCATGAGTATGAAGCCGATACGATAAACGGTGTAGGAGGAGATATTTTTTGAAAAAGAGCATTTTTGAGGCGAAATCTTACTATGAAAGGGCAAATAGCTGACTTCCTGTTGGATTTAGGTCAGGGGTGTCTGCACGTGATTTGTAGGTCTTGATGAGACGAACAAGCCAGTTTTCCTTTTATCTTTCTATGACATTCCTACGGGCCACAGTGGCCATTTTAGTGTGTCTAGGTGGCGCTAGAGAGCCTGTTTTGGCACTTTAGGGGTTAATATTTTCATTTTATTAAATGATCACCAGTCCTGACATGTGTGCCAATTTTGGTAAGTTTTTGAGCATGTTTAGGGGGTCAAATTGGGGTTCAAAGAGACGGCGGAAGAAAGAATAAAGAATAATAAACCAAAAACAACCTTCGGCCGAGATCCCTAATAAAGAATAAATGTACCAGAAACAAACCAGAAACCTCTGCCTTCAGCCAAGGTCCCTAATGATTATGCAGAATGACATCCTACTCTACCTCTGACTGACTCTGATGATGTCATTCTCCATAATATTTAGCCTTGTGCTTCTGTTTGGAAGCATGAATAGTCAGAGAAAGGGAGCTATGCATGTTTGTTTTCAGACTCAGGTCTGGACTGTCAATAGTTCACATCCACTGACAATAGCCATGTTTCCATCAGCCTGTTTAGATGCGCATCTAGAAATATCACATTGGAAAATTATGATGGAAACGCCAAAATTCCAATTAAAATCCCCTGATTCGCACAAACTAAAATACACTCGCTTTAGCCGGATTTTGGTGTATTCGAAAAATGTTGATATCTGATGTAGCGCACCTCTCTCCATGGTGATATCCACACTCCGGCTCGGGAAGGCGGTAATGCATTTACAAGCTGGTTGCCAACCGCCAGAAAACGTAGAAGAAGAAGAATGCGAGACTTGTTTTGTTTCCAGTTCTGCGGAAAACTCGCACAAGTTCGTAGTTTTCACCAAAGTCTGTACATTTAATGGAAACACACAGGATTCGTATTTCTTTTAATGCCCATTTCCCAATGATTCAAATCACTTTTGGATAGAAACATAGCTAATGCCATGTCCACCGTGCATAAATAACAGCTTGAGTTCTCCACCACTATGTCCATGCACTGCACACCAATTTAACACGTCTAGGTTGAAAGTGTAATTTTTATCTCAATTGGACATTGGAGGTTTCATTTTGGCCTCACTGGACAACTTGTTGCACCTAAAACTCTCTTCTCCTATTGTCCTTTTATGTCCCCCTCCTCACCTTTTGGTACAGGCAGGTCATCGCTCCTGTCTCCATTATAGTTTCCACAGAGGCCTCCTAGGTGTTCATAGTAGGATGAAGGCACTGTAATGTACAGCCTCATGTTCCAGTCATATCTTACATGCAGGCCAAAGTCAGTGGTAAGGAAGGCATAGCTTCCGCTCTGCCTCACAGAGATCTTACCATCCAACAGACTGACAGGCAAGTACTGCAGTTCTTCATTCACCTGAAGGTAATAATACAACAATGATTACAACAGACCGTATGACTCTCACAGTGCATAGGAACACTGGTGGAAACTGTAAATGCACTGCAATACAAGATCACTTTGTGAAAAAGTTGTGTGTTGTATGAAAAGCAAAGAGAACTGTGTGAAGACAATCAGAACTCGAGAAAAGTTCAGAGCATTCAGGCAGAGCAGTGAAGCTGTGCTTGCATTAACTAATTAGCATCAGCTGCTTCACTCATGTTTCACCAGCTGCTTGTCTCCCAGCTGAGTGAGCACTAATGCCTGTCTAAATGAAATGTTTATACAACCAGTCACCTTGATTCTGTTTTCTGATATATGAATTAGCCTCACTGGATTAGTTTAAACATAAACACACATACAGAAAACATTAACTAGAGCCATTTTCATCGACTAAAACTAGACTAACACTGTAAAGGAAAAAAATGACTACAATGTGACTAAATCTAAAATAGCTGTAAACTTAACACCGTAGAGCAGAAGAACATTGGTACAAAGATGCAGATGAATTAAAAGATTAGTATGGCGAAAGAATTTTGACTCTTAGCCAAGCCATTTTTGAGATAATTGTGAAAATGTAGACTTCATTGTTATAGGACCACGTTGAGGTCAGTGAGTATCATATTTTGTACCAGAGAGGTGGGTGGAATTTGCCACCCACGTGCCAATTTGGTGAGTTTTGTCTCACATTTGTTGCTGCACTTTTAGTGGCGAAGAAGAAGAAGAAGAAGAAAAAGAAGAAGAAAGCTAGTAAGAAAAAAGATAGAAAGAATAATGAGAACAACAACATGAATAATTACCTTCACTGCTGTCAACAGTAGATGAAAGCAGATTAGGAAATCTGTTACCTGTATTTGTTGTCTGTGTCTGCCGATGATAATTGTCTGCTTGTAAACGCTGACAGTTACAGTCCTCACATATGAAACTCGGCGGTTACCTCGGTGGTCATTCTTGGCTGTCACAGTGAAAGGCACAAGGTCAGATGCCAGCTTTTCAACTGTTGTCATAATGTATGTGCAGGAACCCTGAAAGAAAAAAAATCAAATTTATTGGCCAGCTAAAGCAAAGTCCATTATGAACATTTTTGGCACCTCCTCTCTCAGTAACAGGCAAAGCAAGCAAAATAACAAAGGCTCCATTCTACCACTTTTGTGATGAGGGACATTTTTGAGACAAAACCGGATGTAGTGCTGATTAATAATCACTGTGTAATAATACAAAGCTTTAAGGTTCTTTTAATGTCACACTGTGACACAAAAGACTCTAGAATGTACAATGTGAGTTTTGAGGTATGTCAGACTGTACAATGAAAGTTTAGTGAATTGCTACACTTCAACATTTTCCTTCTGCATCACTTCAAAATGCAGCTAAAAACAAGCTTTGAAAATAGTGCTGGCACAGATTTGTATGTGTGTGTGTGTATGTGTGTGTGACACCAAAATGACTGGCAACTTCGGAATGATAACAGGTTGGTTTCTCAGAGAGATCTTTGAAGTGATTTTAACATGTTTCTCTGATGATTCAACTTTCACCTCAGATAGCTCAAAGTCACACAGTCTATAACGGGCTTCAGACAGACGTTAATTTTAAATCACACACAGTGTAACACAACCACTGACATGGCTGTCAGTGTCCCTTTTTAACTGTCATTTTGTTCCCCAATCTTTTTTTTTACTGTCACTAAAAAAACAAAATACTTCAATGTATTCACTCAGCCATCAGTAGCAAGTAATTAAGTCATGGACTCTGATTAAGGTCAACAAGCTGACAAAAATTCTCACAGAGATTGCTTCTTCTTGTATAGCTGAGTGGCTTTGCTCTATATTAGGGCTCTAAAAGCTACAGGAGACCAATGATTTATGTGGAGTAAATGATGAAAATGAGCTTATACAATGTATGGTCAGCTAGTCAGGATTTTTAAGTAACTTGACACCAGTACCACATCTGAGGTGACCAACACCACCAAATGAGACAATATTGGGGTGTCGGAGTGTAGTGTAAGATTTAATCTTTAATCAGGTAAAGGTGTTATACTGCATAAGTTGATTAAGAGTAAAAGTTATATAACCATGTTTTATGTATAAGTTTCTATAAAACTGTTTGTTATGCATCTATGTGTGATAAAACACTGTTATACAAGTCTATGTATTCATAACACAAGGTTATGTATTCACATTGAAGTACACACATATACCACACCATGTTCTGTTTGATAATAACACACACACACACACACACTCTAACGTTTGTATTGCATGACACACACTCTAAGAGTTCACATTGCATGAAAGCACAGGGGACTGTATAGAGAAAGTCCCCAGGTTTCATATGTTTTTAAAAAATAAAGTGAAACCAGGCCCGAACCTAATGGTGGGAGAATTTGGGGATTTCCAGGCCTAGGAATTACACCACTGGGTCATGTTTGGACAAGGGCCCAAGGGGCCTGCCACCAATAGATTTGGACCAGCTGGAAAAGGGCTAAAAAGAAAGAAGACCTGCCGCCAATAGGTTTGGGCACAGGAAGGAAGGGCTAAAGAAAATGGGTGGAGATTCTCTTGAATCTTCACCAGCGTAAAAGGGAGAGCTCAGAAAGCGAAACTTCAGTCTTGCTCCGGAGCCTGACTCATTGAGTTGTATGTGTTGAAGCTTGTGAACACATTAAACTCGATTGCACCAGATTCTATTTGACTCCAGTGTTTCTCTAAGTGTCAGCCAACTGAACCTAAGATACTAAATCAACTCAGAGGACGATCTGCAGGAGAAGTAGAAGATGAGGTCGGGAGCCATCTGGCATACTTCCAGGCACCGATTTTCACTTCTACAGGTGGCTTAGTGGTAGAGCAGGTGCCCCATGTACAAGGCTGTTGCCGCAGCGGCCCAGGTTTGAATCCAGCCTGTGGCCCTTTGCTGCATGTCATCCCCCCTTTCTCCCCCCTTCACGCTTACCTGTCCTGTCCATTAAAGGCAAAATGGCCAAAAAAAAAAGAGACAATATTCAATAAATGGTAAGGACGAAAAGCCACGCTGTTGTAAGACATTCAGAATGTGTCTCATTGTCTTGTAGGAAAAACCAGGTATGTATGTATCCTTTCAGAATTCATGGTACCTTCACAGATATGAAGTTACCCCTGATGCCAAGGACACTAACACACCTCATTACCATCACAGATGCTGGCTTTGTACTGGTAGCAGTCTGGGTGGTTCTTTTCCTCTTTACCTCGGAGGACACAATGCCCATGATTTTGAAAAACAATTTGACTCATCAGACCACAGCACAATTTTCCACTTTATGTCAGTCCGTCTCAGATGAGCTCAGGCCCAGAAAAGTTGGTGGCGTTTCTGGATGTTTTTGATATATGGCTTTCACTTTGCATGGTTGAGTCTGAACATGCATTTGTAGATGCAGCAACAAACTGTGTTTACTGACAATTGTTTTCTGAAGTGTTCCTGAGCCCACGTACACTGTTGAAAAAAAGGGAAGGGAACACCTGATTGTCACAGTATAACACCAAGTCAGTTAAACTTTAGGGATATCAGTCTGTCCATTTGGGAAGCACAAGTCATTGTGAATCAGTGACAACAGGTGCAATGGAGAGGCAAAAGCAAGACAACCCCCAAAAAGAGAATGGTTTTACATGTAGTGGCCACAGACAGCTACCCTTACTGACTGGATGGCACATCCATGCATGCATTCACATGAAGGTTTGCTGCATCTCCCAGCACAGTTTCAAAAGCATGGAGGAGATACTAAGTAACCCGTCGTTTCGGGTAAGTGCACAACGGCCGTGTTTGGTTTGAGTCAACACTACCCTGTTGAAATTTGTGCACTACGCCAATAAGTACGTCCATCTGTCTCTATCTCTCTCTGACACACACACACACACACACACACACACACACACACACACACACACACAAGCAGTGCAGTCCTGCCAGATTTATGTAATGAAAAAAAAATATGGTCGTCAATTAAATTTGGAATAAAATATGCATGTGTGAAAAGAATGTATGAAAGACAGGAAAATCAGTGTGTGTGTGTGTGTGTGTGTGTGTGTGTGTGTGTGTGTGTGTGTGTGTGTACATGTATATAGATAGGCCACAGGATATGTTTATATAACTTTAATCACATTCTCCAAGCTTTTTGCGTTCGACATCAGGATTTCCGAGTGTGCCTTGAACACCCCACGTCAAATGTAACTGCACCACAAGTCAGCTTGCTCATACTCGCTAAATCTTCTCTGGTGGGTACTTTAGCAATACGTGTCTTTGCTAACTGCTAACGTTTTGAATGATATAAATACAGATTTGGTGTTTAAAATCCAAGATGACTGTTGAGGGCCAGTGTGGTTTGTTAGGCTCCACACCTTTCCTTATTTTTAACATTTTTCTCCATCTCCTGTCAGCTACTCCTCTAAATAACACACCAATTCTGATTTATTTTGGGCATGGATATTTAGTTGCTTATACCATCTTCTGGCAGAAAGAATATTTTAATGGAAAAGACAGCAAACAAATCACCAAGAGAAGCAAATGGCATGCTTACAACACCCTACTGTTTTTGCTGCTACTAAGTGGGGATATACAGTCGAACCCTGGTCCATTAAATTCAACCCCCAGTCAGTCGCAACTGGACACAGCAGAAACAACACCGGCTTGGAATGAAAAGAAAATATGCAGCAAAACGGGCAACCAGCAAATCTTGTATACACAGTAAAAGAAGCATTCTAGGTCATGCAGAAGGTAAACAAAGGCAATTTAGATTTTTTCAGACTGTAAATCATGCAAAGGTCATATGGGATTTAAAGACTAAACCAAAAGGTATTGTGGGAGGACATTTAAACATCCGAAGCATTATATCAAAACGAGATCAAGTTCAACACCTACTAATAGACTCTAATTTGAATTATCTTTGTCTAACTGAATCATGACTAAATTGTAATATCAGAAGTCCAAACAAACACGGTCAACCCTCAGAAGTATGAATGGGTGCTGAATCCTCAATGAAAAATGTAAAAAATGTGTACAAAAGGTACAGGACAGCACTCCAATTACAATGTTTATTGCCACACGAACGTTTCGAGTGAAACCCTTCCTCAGCGTGCACAAGCAACAAAGTGAATGCGTCACACACAGGTGTCACTTATCAATAATCAGGCTGACGCAGTAGCTGCAGGAAATGGCAAGAGAAGAAAAAAGGAAAAAACAACAACAATATATCCCTTCTTATATCAATAATCACTGACTGACAGTTTACTGTCATCTCTCACTCATTGCACAGACAGACGCCCACAGTGGAGTACGTATTTACTGTTCAAGTCACAAGACAGCGCATATGAGAAAAAAAAAATAAAAACAGTAAAAACTGGTCGGGGATATTTGAGCGCGCAACTTTTTTGTCATATGTGCAAAGAGGTGGGGAGCAGTGCGCAATTGTGCAGTAAAACAGCTTAGAGGGAAGAGTGCTCATGTGGTATACTGGGGTATAAACTTGATACATCCAGAGTGCATAGTATATCAGTGGAAGTAATTGTGGTGTTTAAAAGAAAAAGTGAGCTAGTAAGGCTTAACATAAGAAGAAAATACTTATGCGTATATGCTGTTTTGGGACACATGTTGCATCTGTTATTGGCCTCTAGGTGGCGAGAAGGCTCTTTGCAAGAGCCAGTGTTATAATGTAGCTGATCATGCTCAGACGTGTTCTACCTGCCTCTGCATTAAAGCCGGACGCTGAGTTCGTAAGAAGCTTTTCTCTCTGTCGTTTTTCGCCGGGAGTATTTCCCCACAACCTTCTGTGATACACAACAGATTCTGGCGATGAGGATGGGATATTTCCTCGAGTGAAAAGGGTTTTTTGGAAAGGACAGACCCCGTCGAGACAAGAGAAAGCACGAAGAAAATGGCAGCGGCGGCTTTCGGGAAGAGTGATGATTTGCAGTTTGACGAAAATGAAGAAGGTTTTGAAGCCTATTTGTAAAGGTTAGAACAGTTCTTCATAGCAAACGAGCTGGAATATGGTGATGAAAAGTCAAAAGCAGTGTTTCTGACGGTCGTGGGTCGAAGAAACCACACCCTGCTAATGGACTTGTGTGCGCCATTGAAACCGTCGGAGATGAAGCTACAAGAGCTAATCAACGTGTTGCATACACACTTTGTACCGAAGACAAACTTCATTGCAGAGAGATACAAGTTTAACTCCAGAAACCAGCGGGATGACGAATCCATAAATGCATGACTACATGGCTAGTTTGAGGAAGCTAGCATCATCTTGCAAGTTTGGGACATTTCTGGATGATGCTTTAAGAGACAGATTTGTGTGCGGGGTTAAAAGCGCAGAGCTCTGTGACCGGATGCTGAACACAGCCCACACAAAAGATTTGACACTGGCAGGAGCATATGAGATGGGACTTGCACATGAGGTGACAAAACAAAATGCACAGCAGATGTCACACAAGTCTTTCAAGGCATATCAAAGTCGATTGTGCCAAAAAAGGAATCACATGGGAAGCCATATTACCGATGCCTGGGCAAGCCAGACGACTGCCGTTTTAAGGATGTGGAGTGTCAGGCGTGTCAGAAGAAAGGACACATCTCAGAGTGTGGAGGATTTATGTGTCAGGTACTCAGAGGTTCTTCAGCCTAGTCTAGGGAAGGTGACAGGTATTAAAGCCAAACTTCATGTGATACCTGGGGCAGTTCCAAAGTTTTGCAAACCACACTCTACGCCTTATGCACTTAGGGAGGCAGTAGAAGCCCAGCTAAGTAAAATGGAGGCTGAAGGGATTATTACACCTGCAAATTACAGTGAGTGGGCAGCACCAACCATAAACATTCCTAAGTTGGATCAGACAGTGAGGATATGTGGGGAATATAAAGTATCTATCAACCCATGGCTTGAAGTAGATCAGTACCCCATACCAAAACCACAAGATTTGTTCGCAAAACTAGTAGGTGGTAAAAGGTTCACTAAGCTTGATTTGTCACAAGCATATCTACAGGTAGAGTTAGAGGAAAACTCTAAACAGTACTTGACAATAAACACACATAAGGGGTTGTACCAAGTAAACAGGCTCCCCTATGGTGTAGCAAGTGCACCTGCGATATTCCAAAAGTTAATGGATCAAGTTCTCCAGGGCATAGATAGTGTGATATGCTATCTGGATGACATATTAGTCACTGGACAGTACACCGAGACACACATGAAATCAAACTTGGAAGAAGTGCTAAAAAGAGAGCTAAGAAAGAAAAATGTGCATTTTTTTCAACACAGTGTGTCATATTTAGGACATGTTATTGATGCAGAGGGAATTCACCCCATGAAAGAGAAATGCGAAGCTATTGCAAAAGCAGCAGTTCCCACCACGACCACAGAACTCCAGTCATTTCTCTCACTATTGAGTTACTATGGCAAGTTTATACCTAACCTGTCTACATTGGTAGCACCAATAACAGGGTTACTGCAAAAAGATGCTAAGTGGGAATGGTCAGTGTCATGCCAGAAGGCATTTGAGGAAGCTAAAAAGCAGCTTATTTCCAACAGAGTCCTTGTACACTACAACCCAGATTTACCACTCTTACTAGCTTGTGATGCTTCTCCAGTAGGAGTAGGTGCAGTGATCTCACACCAGATGAGTGATGGCAGTGAAAAACCTATAGCTTTTGCTTCCAGGATGTTGACAAAAGCTGAGAAAAACTACTCTCAGGTAGAAAAAGAAGCACTAGGCTTGGTTTTTGGTGTGATGAAATTTCACAAGTATTTGTTTGGTCGTAAGTTTACATTGATAACAGACCACAAACTGTTACTGAAGATCTTAGGTCCAAAAACAGGAGTACCCCACGTAGCAGCAGCTAGGATGCAGCGATGGTCCCTGATTTTAGCTGCTTTTGCCTATGAGATTCAGTACAAACCAGCGGGGCAACACGGGAATGCTGACGCATTATCCAGACTCCCCATACCTGATGACAGTTTTCCAAAACCAAACCCATTGTTCAGGTTGTCATACTTAGACAGTCTGCCTATCACAGCAAAAGACATAGCACATGAAACACAGAGAGATCCTGTATTAGCAAAAGTGAAACAATATGTATTGTCAGGATGGCCAAAGTATGTGCAAGAGGAAGCTCTACAACCATTTAGCAGCACAGAGACTTGTGGTCAGTGGGATGTGAGGATTCTTATAATAACATCTGTAGCCTTCATTCCTCCATTCATATCAAATGGAGGATAAACCATGAACATAAATTACAGATTGCCTGTAAAGCATTTTAATAAATTAACATATCAAAACAAAAACAACTGGAGACTGAAAACAAACTGACATATGGGTCTGATCACTTTTTTAAGGAACTGACATCATTCCAGACAGGACGTAAGTGTGTCTGTGACTTCCTGTACGGACTGAAGGCTGCTGGAAACTGTCGGTAAACTGTCCGACTTCACCGCAGGTTTTTGTCACCGCCCCCCGCTGCGGCCGCCTGCTCTCGTCTACTTTCCAGGCATCTCCAACGAGCCTATTGTTCCATAAGTTATGGATAGTTAGCTGGCGTTTCATGGTTGGCTTTTCATGTACCCTACGGTCTGTGGCAGACTGTACCGAACTGTACAGCTTCTGCTGCAGTATGCGCGTGCAGAGAGCAGCGCCAGATGTCCGGAGTGAAACACGCAATCAGACAAGCTGCTTCTCCACATCTTTCCCGTTTTTATCATTAATGTGTCTCAAACTACAATGGTGAAAACGTGAAATGCATCCACAACTAAAACAGGCAAGCTAACTACCAGTATTTGAAAGCAAATTTACAGAAATACAAACAATCCAAACTCCTTCTAATAAGCGGACATGGCAACCATGGTGCACTTGCTTCGTACTGCCTGGAATATGCGACTTGGATTGAAAATGGGGTGCAGAATAATTCAAATACAATTATTTAAATGTAAATAAGATAAATGTATTTAATTTATAATTACATTTTATATTGAAAATATTCAATTAAATATTATGCAACAATGTTTTGACTTAAAAAGAGTTGAAAAAAGTGTGGGGGGGGGGGGGGCAAAATATGAGTCCCCCCCCTTGAAAAGTGGAGGGGCATTTGCTTGCCTATAGGCGTAGGCGCCAGTGTGTAAAACTATATGCAAAACGCAGGTGTGAACTCACAATAGAGGATGAGTGTGTTCTCTGGGGGTTCCGGGTGGTTATTCCAGAAAGGCTACAAAACCGGTTAATGTCAGAGTTACACGACAGCCACTGGGGTATGGTGAAAATGAAGGCTCACTCAAGAAGTTTATTTCGGTGGCCTACACTTGACGAGGATATTGAAAGTGAGGTGAATTTGTGTGATATTTGTAAGCAGCAGCGTAGCATGCCTGCCACAGCACCTGTGCATACATGGAAATGGGCTTCTAGTCCATGGGAGAGAATACACCTTGATTTTGCTGAGTCAAACAAGCAAAGCAGTCTCTAGCGAAGAACAGAGCAGTAGGTGGCATGTCATTGCAGCATTGTATTGCTAATTTCTTGTTCAGTTACAGGAATATGCCACACACAACTACCAAGAAAACACCAGCAGAGCTGTTTTTGAAAAGACAGGTCCGTACTAGATTGTCTCTAGTCAAATGTCAATGTCCCAATCCTTCCAAGCAGGGAGTTTTCCAAGCCAGTTGGGTAGGAAGAAGGAACTCAGGTCTTTCTCTGTAGTTCAGGCGGTGCTTGTGAAAAACTACAGGGGAGGAGGGAAGTGGTTGGATGGTGTTATTACTAATGTTTTGGGTCCTGTAATGTATTCAGTGAATGTAAATGGAACGTGTGTAAAAAGACATGTGAACCAGATGCTGGATGCAAAAAGAGGGACTGTGACTCCAGAACAGACTGTAACAAACACTGATGGAAACTGGGATTACCATCTTGATCCAGGAGATGATGTGAAAGACAATGACACTGTCACTGATGTCTGTGAGCAGACACAGGAGAATGTTCAGAGCTCAGAGGATGCTGGTAGAGCTCTGGACAAACCTTCA
Organism: Epinephelus fuscoguttatus; assembly: GCF_011397635.1. Taxonomy (NCBI): domain Eukaryota; kingdom Metazoa; phylum Chordata; class Actinopteri; order Perciformes; family Serranidae; genus Epinephelus; species Epinephelus fuscoguttatus. The sequence continues at coordinate 44,122,005 of NC_064759.1, read as the reverse complement.
AGTTCAGGATGCTTGGAGCGCCCAAAAAGAAATGTGCGCCCTCCTCAACGTTTGGACTTATGTGGACAAAAAGGAAGAAAAAAGAGCCAGTGGTTCAAGAACTCACATTATGTACATGCTTGTTGTAACCCTGGTGTGTGGGTCTCGTGAGTTTTTTTTTTTTTTGTTACTGTTTTTTATTTTTGAGAAATGTTAAAAAAAAAATAGAACAAAGCAAAACACAGAAAAATGGCTGTAAGTTCTAAGCTACAGGGGAGGAGCTGTGGTGTTTAAAAGAAAAAGTGAGCTAGTAAGGCTTAACATAAGAAGAAAATACTGTTATGCGTATATGCTGTTTTGGGACACATGCTGTATCTGTTATTGGCCTCTAGGTGGCGAGAAGGCTCTTTACAAGAGCCAGTTATAATGGAGCTGATTATGCTCAGACGTGTTCTACCTGCCTCTGCATTAAAGCCAGATGCTGAGTTCGTAAGAAGCTTTTGTCGTTTTTCACCGGGAGTATTTCCCCACAACCTTCTGTGATACACAACAGTAATGTTACAATTATTCAGTTTCTTCAAAAAATCAGTAGTGTCTTTCACGTGACAGGGCGAGATTCTTCTTTAAAAGGCAGCCCAATATGAGCAACTATTTGGTGAGATCCGTTTTACAAAAAAAACCTTTTCATCATTTTTTGTCCAGTGTGCCTAATGGCAATTTTCCTTGCTTCAATTGTGTTCAATGCCCAAATCTGATCAGAGAAAAATATTTCTCACATCCTAAAACTGGTAAGATTGTGAAAGTCAAAGGTAGAATAACATGCAACACTAAATTTGTTGTATATTTATTGAAGTGTCCTTGCAATCTGTACTATGTTGGTAAAACAAAATGTGAACTAAAAACTAGAATCTGTGAACATAAATGTTCTATCCGCAATCATGATTCTAAATTGGCAGTAGCCAGACATTTTAATAGCTATAATCATACCACAGCTGATTTCAGATATATGAGCATTGAGGCAGTTAAGATTCCACCTAGAGGTGGAGATCGGGATAAAATCCTTTTGCAAAAGGAATGTTTCTGGATTCATTTCCTTGACACTTTGGAGCCAAAGGGACTTAATGAGGAGTTGGTGCTAACTTGTTTGTTGTAAAAATGTTCTTGACTAAGAGGCCTACAGGTTAACAACAAAAATGTATTAAAACAATTAGACATTTGCCTGTTCAGTTGTTTTAAAAAAAACTTAAAAACTTTAAAAACTTTAAAAATGTTAAAAGCTTGGAATTCTTAGAGATTGAGATGCATTTCATTGTTGAATAACTGTTGAAAAAATATCACTATTGTGTTTACTGAATTGTTTGTGTTGATAAAAGAAGGGATATATTGGTTTTTTTTCCTTTTTTCTTCTCTTGCCATTACCTGCAGCTGCTGCATCAGCCTATTTATTGATAAGTGACACCTGTGTGTGACGCATTCACTTTGTTGTTTGTACACGCTGAGGGAGGGTTTCACCTGAAACGTTAATGTGGCAATAAACATTATAATTGGAGTGCTGTCCTGTACCTTTTGTACACATTTCTTAAATTTTAAATTGTAATATCCCAACACACATGATTGATGTACCTGGTTATGTCTGCTTTAGGAAAGACAGAGTGTCAGGCAGGGGGGTGGAGCACTGATTTACATTAGAGATCATTTTAAATGTGTTAAAATTAATTTGGATACGCCTTTAGAATGTGTTGGCATTAATGTAATGCTATCAACAAAAATGAAATTTAATATTGTGACTCTATATAATCCTCCTTCGCATGGTGCTTCATTTTACCAGGATTTGGATGAACTACTAAAACAACTAAACTGTAGATGTGAAACTATTTTTCTAGGAGATTATAATATAAATTGGTTGGACAAAGGCAGCAAGCAAAAAATAAAAACAGTCTATTCAAAACATAATTTCCAGCATATAATTAAAGAGCCGACAAGACTTACTAAAGTCAGTAAAACCCTCATTGATTTGATCTTTACAAATAGAGCTTAAAGAGTGACAAAGACGTATAATTTAATTACAGGTCTGTCCAACCACAACATGGTTTTAATTGTTAGAAAATTAACGAAAAAACAGTTTGCAGGCATCCCCAAAAACAAAGTGACACAATTTGAAAATGAACTACAGAATATTAATTGGTATGATGTTATGCAAACTCATGATGTAAACACCTGCTGTGCTACAGTGATGAAAACACTTACAGATTTGATGCAGAAATATATTCAGCCATTGAAGCATCCACGACATTGCAGGGCTTTACCGTGGCTGAATAAAGATATTCGTCAATTAATGAAGAAAAGGGATCTCGTGCTCAAACACTCATTAACTACAAATACACATACAGACATAATTATTTTTAAAGGGTTAAGAAATAAACTAAGTAGGGAGTTGCGTAATGCAAAAACCTCTTACTTTATGCAATTAATTGCCGATTCAGAAGGGAAAAGCTCAGTTCTCTGGAAACATCTAAATATTCTGACTAATCGAGCTTCTAATCCTAAAAATCTATTGTGGAACTGAACATAAATGGAATAGTTAGTAACAATAATGTGGAAATTGCAAACGAATTTAATTCATTTTTCATTAAGTCAGCAGAGGAACTGGCAGCAAACATTGGACCAGTTAAGTTAGAAGACATTCCAAGTGAGCTCTCAATGTCTTTTCATATTAAAGAGGTAAATTACAATGAAATCGGTTAAGTTATAATGCAGTTAAGACATTCTAAGGCCAAGGATCATTTTGGGTTGGATACCTTATTTATTAAAAAATGCAGTTCTTTTCTTCAAGTGCCAGTGACACATCTGGTTAACTCATCTATCAGAGCTAATGAATTTCCGAAGCCCTGGAAAAAGGCAATTATAACTTCCATTCACAGTCTGGAGCACCTGACCTGGTGTCCAATTATAGGCCAATTTCCATCTTACCCGTGCTCTCAAAAGTTCTTGAGAAAACAGTTGCTAAACAACTTGTTGATTACCTTGAAAGCAACCATCTACTGCACCCCAAACAATTTCGGTTCAGAGCAGGGGACTCAACAGAGTGGGCAAACTGTTATCTCACAGAATCTATAAAACAGTTATAAGATGAAGGAAATGTAGTGGTGGCAGTGTTCTTGGACTTGAAAAAAGCCTTTAACACTGTCAACCACAAAATTCTCCTAAATTAACTCAAAACATTTAATTTCTCAGAGGAGACAATTGCTTGGTTTCAATTCTATCTTGAGCATAGAGAGCAATGGGTCAGATCTAATTCTATCCTGTCAACTGTCCAGACTTGTCGAATGGGAATTCCACAAGGTTCAATTTTGGGTCCCTTACTTTTTAGTTAATGATTTACCTGATAGCTGCAAAAGAGCCAAATGCCAAATGTATGCGACAGAACTGATAAGACACAACTGTATATGTGTCTGCAAAAACTCCCCAGACGGCAGCAGAATTACTGTCAAAAGAAATGTCTGGTGTGTCACAGTGGCTTCAAAATAATCATTTAACCTTGAATTATAAGAAAACGGTGTCAATGTGCTTCTCAATTAAGAGGAAGGCCATTGAAAATTCTGGAATAAAGATTAATGAGATAGAGATAGATCAAGTAGACAAGTTTAAATTTTTAGGTGTCATTTTAGATTCTCAATTGAAGTTTGATCGACATGTAAGGAGTCTGTGTAAAACTGTCAAAACTAATTTAAACTGCTTTCGTCTGATTAGACAATATATACCCCTTAAGGCAGCACAACAGTTCATGCATGCCATGATATTTTCCCATTTATCATATTGTACAACCGTTTTGGGTCAAGCTAATCAAACAACACTTGCACCAATTAGGTCATTATATAAACAGGCACTGAAAGTAATGGATACGAAACCTGCTAGATGGCACCACTGCCAAATTATCAAGAAGCATAATCTTTTAAGTTCTGACAGTTTTCTAGGCCTCTCATTTTAAAACTGATTTTAAAGTATGTGAACAACCTTGCCCCAGAAATACTCCAACTAGTAAACAAACAAAACAGTGGAATTAGAACTAGGAACTTTGTTTTTTTAATTCGCCAGTCATGCTGCCTTTTCTATTCCCTTTTGCGCTTTCTTGGCGACAAGGATTCTGTCTCCCATGATGCTGCATATGCATGATCCTGCATTATGCTCAAAGAGTGGGACTTTGTTTCAAATTTGCCAGGGTAGTAGCGAAGCGCCTCTTGCTCCTCTCCTTCGGCTCCTCAGTCACGTGCTGGCCTGGCTCTCAACGAAAACGCCGAAGGCGGTGCTGTATGTCCCTTGCTGGCAAGTGTATTCTCAAGATGGCAAAACGTAATGGAACCCCACAGATGACTTACCCGCACAATGTACAAACAAATCAGAAATTCTCCTTTTACGAGAATAAGTCAGATTATTGGTGGAGGTAATAGTACACCGGTGATGACGTATTTATGAATGCAGACATCAATTTTTGCCAATAAACAACTGAAAATGTTACACAATGTCCCTTTAATGTTAGCTAGCTAATATTCGTGATGTGCTAATGCTAGCATAGCTGCTAATGGTAACTTTCTGTCAAAAAACAATTAGTTGCCAGGTCAAATATAAAACAAGTCTGGTTATTTCAATAAACACAACTAACTATCCTGACACTGATATGAAGGTGGGAAGTGTAAAAATAAAGAAGCAGTGATGATGTATCCTATGGTAACACACAGTCAAACTGTTAAAGGGATAGTTCTTTTTTTTTTTTTTTTTTTTTTTTTTTTTTGAAGTAGGGTTGTATAGAAAACTTGTCCATACCATACTATTGCATAAAGTGGATATCAGCCAGCACACCCCCGGTTTGGTGTGACAGGAAGGCTTAGCAATGCTGCTGTGGACAGGGTCAGCGACAAAATGTATTATAGCCCTCTAAAAAAGTACTACCTAAAAAAACAAATATCAGTACAAGTGAAAGCTATACTGAGAGTATTTTCACAGCTTTACCTTTCTGTCAGACAGCTTGTTCCAGTGGGAAAGCCTGTAACAGCCTCAGTCTGACATCTATGCTCTCATCAAAACCACCAGACTCCAATGATAAAAACAGTAATTCTAGCACATTAAACACAGGAGCTGCTGGTCTACTGCTGCTTTGATCTCTTTGCATGACTTGTGACTTAAATCCAAAATTACACTTTTTAATCACCAAAGTTACACAGTAACATTAACCAACTAACTGTTTGAGGAAGCAGTGGACCAGCAGCTCCTGTATACAGCAATACTGAATCACAGTTTTTCTCAATGGAGTCTGGCTTTGAAGAGAGCGATATAATGGCTTCATTTTCTGTTGTAAATTACTGTCTGACATTAAGGGAGAGCAGTGAAAACATTCTGAATATTGCATGCACTTAAACTGATATTGAATTCTTCAGCTGGGACTTTGCTGATGCCCTCCACAGCAGTACATTGCTCAGTTTCCATGCTGGACTCCAGCCTGCTACTCTGCTAGTTTTAACCCTTTAATCACGCATGCATACTTACTATTGTTTCTTTTCTTAGACTAAGAGGAAATCAATTGTCATGTGCGCTTTGGTTGGTAAGTACTGACAAACTGTAATTTATACTGACAATAGAGCACATGAGTCGGGGTGTAACTGTTGAATATCTTAGACCTCTCTGCTTTGTTTAGATTCACACATGATGTATGTACGCTATTTTGTGATTTCTTAATCAGCATTTCTCTCTTAAAGCTATAGTGCGTAACTTCTACAGGTGCATAAATGTCCGTTTCACCCAAGCCAGTACTAGAGGAGATGACACAATGCTGATTAAGTCCATCGGCTTCTCTAACATCTTGCGGTATTTTTCAATATATATCATTTTTAGTATGCGTGTAGACTGGCGACATTCCCGCGCTGGCACACAGGAAATGCTTCCTCACAACAAGAAGGGAGGGGGAGGAAGAGTGGAGAGTGTCATAGCAAGAGGTAGAGCGCAGGTAGAAAGAGAAAGCAACATGGCGGAGAAGCGGCCGAGACACGGTTCAGAAGTGGTTCCTACCACAAAGGCAAGTGTTACTCTGTGTACACGGTGTGTGGCGAGTGTTACTCTGTGTACTTGGAAGTGCCACCAGCTTATTAGTTGTAATAATGCATTATCCGCTGGGAGGCGACAGAAGTTACGCACTATAGCTTTAAGCATCTTAAATATATTTTTAAGACTAAAAATGAAAATTTAAAAAAATCATGAGATTTAAATAATTAAAGAATTAAATTGTCCACCTGAAAAGTACTTATAATGAGCTTGATAAGTGAACTGAAAATCTCCCTTTCTCTCTCTTTCTCTCTCTCTCTCTCTCTCTCTCTCTCTCTCTCTATCTCACTTACCCTCCTCACCATGGGTGCAGATCTGATTGGGGGGGACTCAATCAGTTGTGATTTTTTTTTTTAATTGCACATGTGTAAATCATGCCCACAGAGCACTTGAGATTGCCAGCATATTTCACGATTTCATAGAGGCTCATCACCACCACCAAGTCATTCAAAAAGCACTACACAGAGAATCATATGGGGGAGAACGGGGTTGGCTGTCACACGGGTTGGTTGTCACAAGCATTAGATGTCGCTCCCTAGAGGGCGCTGTTGAAAAACGTTGGCACTAAAATTTTCAGAATCGGGGTCAGAGATTAGCTACGTGGTCATTTCAGCAGTACGACACTTGACATTGAGGTGAGAGGACTTTTTGTGTTTTTCACATCAAAATGTAACTTTTCAGTTTTTCTGTATTCCTCTTCTAGGCTTTTACACAATGGGTTTATAATAAAACACTTAATACCATTAAAAAATATAAAGGGAGAGCTATAGTTAAGATAGTTTTTTTCATAGCTAGGCAACAACATGTGCTTGCTAGCTTAATTGCTAACAAAAAATACAAGTTGGGGATGGTTGTCACATTCTCTTCGGGGTTGGTTGTCACGTGACCCATAGATGAGGCAGGAGACCAAGTTCAAAATGCTTGATGAAGTTTTTATGTGTGGTTTGAGCTCCCCTTTAGATGGGGACTTTTGACAGTTTGTATTGTTCTTTATACTATTTTTTATACATGATTTATGTTCTCTTACTGTATGACATATGTGAGGTTGTTGCATCTAAATGAAATTAAACTTTTTAAATTCATTTTTAAGATTGCCTTCCTTTTTCTATTTTTTCCCATTTAAATAACATGGGGACAACCAACCCCATAGTATGTGACAACAAACCCCACGATAGGGATTGTTGTCACAAATGCACAAGATGTATTTCACAGTCTATATCTTTTGAACAGAATAAGCTTAAGGAGAGTAAGGTCACTCCATTCCTACCTGACACTTTAAGCTTCCATCACACATTGAAATAGAATCTATTGAGGATACAATTTTTCAGGGATTCAAATGAAAGTAAAAAGTGTGACAACCAACCCCGTTGTCCCTGCTGACCTTTACTGTTTATTTCTCTTAAACAGCCAATAGTACGTGGAGCTGCAAGCTAACGTTAGCTAGCTACTCTAAATATGGATCTGGCTAGGGATAAGTTACTTCACTTGAGGCGGCAAACAGAATCTGATTACGTTTTTAAATCTTTTATGGGCACACTTTCCTTTTCTTGAGGAAGTTTCAATCAAAATTACTCACAGAAAGGCATTTGTTTACTGACTACTGCGAGAGCACCAGCCGATGGTCATGTTCCAGTGGCTGAGAGAAAGTGGAGAGAGATCTTTTTTTTGTTTTTTTTTTTCATAAAGTTACCCGCCCACAGTTGCATTGCAGCAGAGCAGGAAGGGAGGCCTAGTAGGCTAGAGATGGAATGTGGAGTTGGAAAATATATTTATAAAATATTTGTTCCACAGTTTTCATTTATTTTAGAATTTGGAATGTTTTAGGCTATTTAGAATTTGGGGGGACAATTTGTGTTTTTCATAAATTCCCCCCGTCCCCTCCGGGATCTGCACCCATGCTATTCACCTACCTTCCACTCCTCCTTCTCCTGCCTGTCCCTAACTGCAGAGCATCATCATCTGCTGGTGACTTCTTGCTGATCTGGAGTGTAATTTTCACATCAGAATTATCATTTTGCCTTCACTAAACTGTTATTTTATTGTTTACAGTTGAGATTGATTTCCCAACCTTATAATCTGTGTCAAAGGGAATTACATCTATACATTACATGCTCAACAATAAATTACCCACTCTTAAAACATCCAAACCAGCCTCTATTTTTAAAACAGCTTGAACAGAACTCCCTCTCACTCACTCAGTTCAAGTTACCAGTCCATTGGAAAGGTTTGAATTTTTTATTTATTTATTTATTTTTGGATCTGTGATTTCATCTTTTCAATTGGCAATAATTTTTTATTTTTAAATTTTTGTCATTGTCCATATAAGCATTGGTTAACTATTATTTATACTATAATTACTATAATTTTATTGTTTTATTTGGAAAAAATTGGTTTGGACATTAAATTGCAAAGAATTGTTTTACATCATACAACATACAAATTATACCGTTCTAACCATTTTTTTTAAAAGAAATAATTGGAGTAAAAATCCCTATTTCTATTAGAAAAGAAGTGTAGTTGTTCCTGAACTTTGTTGCTGTGGAGCTAAAGGTTTGTTTTGATTGCAGATATCTTCACATTTAACACATTTGTTTACTTGACTGATGTAAATAATTGTACAACAAATCCAGAATTGAATTTAAAATCCTACTCCTAAGTTATAAAGCTCTAAATGGTTAGGCTCCGTCATATCTTAGAGAGCTCATAGTGCCATATTATCCCACTAGAACGCTGCGCTCTGAGAATGCCCGATTACTCGTGGTCCCTAAAGTTACCAAAAGTAGATCAGGAGCCAGAGCCTTCAGCTATCAGGTTCCTCTCCTAAGACTTTCCTCTTTGATAAAGCTTATAGTTAGGGCCGGCTCAGGCTTGCCTTGTACCTAGTTAGGCTGACTTAGGCCTAGTCTGCCGGGGGACCTCCTATAATACAGTGGGCACCTTCTCTCCTTCTCTCTCTCTCCCTTTTGCTAACCCTGTTATTGCATCTTGCTAACTCGGCCATACTGCATGTCCCTAACTCGGCTTCTTGTCTGGAGCCTTTGTGCTCCACTGTCTCGCAGGTGGGCGGCACGGTGGTGTGGTGGTTAGCACTCTCGCCTCACAGCAAGAGGGTTGCCGGTTCGATCCCGGGTGTGGGAGCCCTTCTGTGCGGAGTTTGCATGTTCTCCCCGTGTCAGCGTGGGTTCTCTCCGGGCACTCCGGCTTCCTCCCACAGTCCAAAGACATGCAGATTTGGGGACTAGGTTAATTGGAGACTCTAAATTGTCCGTAGGTAGGCGTGAATGGTTGTTTGTCTCTATGTGTCAGCCCTGCGATAGTCTGGCGACCTGTCCAGGGTGTACCCTGCCTCTCGCCCGATGTAGCTGGGATAGGCTCCAGCCCCCCCGCGACCCTCAAGAGGATGAAGCGGTTAGAATGAATGTCTCGCAGGTTAACTCGTATCGCAGCGGTGCCTGGATAGTGTGATGTGTGTGGTTGTGCTGCTGCCGTGGTCCTGCCAGATGCCTCCTGCTGCTGCTGTTATCATTAGTCATACTTCTACTGTTATTATACACATGATTATTGGCACATATGTATACTATCATACATTAATATATACTTTCAACGTATTGTACCACAATAGCCGTAATTATTATTATAATATTATTACTTTCATTTATGTTGTTGTAAGCTACTGTCATTACCGTCTGTCCTGCATCTCTCTCTGTCTCTGTCTCTTTTTCTGTCTCATTGTGTCATACGGATTACTGTTCCTTTAGTTAACACTCATATATTAGATATGATCAATATATCCTTATTAACAGGCTATGTACCACAGTCTTTTAAGGTAGCTGTAATTAAACCTCTAAAAGCCCACCCTGGATCCAGAGGTGTTAGCCAACTATAGACCAATATCTAATCTTCCCTTTATGTCAAAGATCCTTGAGAAAGTAGTCGCAGACCAGCTGTGTGATTTTCTCCATGATAATAATCTATTTGAGGAATTTCAGTCAGGATTTAGAGTGCATCATAGCACTGAGACAGCACTAGTTAAAATTACAAATGATCTTCTAATTGCTTCAGACAAAGGACTTGTCTCTGTACTTGTTTTATTAGATCTTAGTGCGGCGTTTGACACAATTGACCATCAAATTCTACTGCAGAGACTGGATCACTTAATTGGCCTAAAAGGTTCTGCACTGAGCTGGTTTAAATCTTATTTATCTGATCGTTTTCAGTTTGTTGACGTTCATAATGAATCGTCCATACGTACCAAAGTTTGTTTTGGAGTTCTGCAAGGTTCTGTGCTCGGACCAATCCTATTTACTCTATATATGCTTCCTCTAGGTAACATCATTAGAAATCACTCTATAAATTTCCATTGTTATGCGGATGATACACAGTTGTATTTATCGATGAAGCCAGAAGAAAGTAATCAATTAACTAAACTCCATAACTGCCTTAAAGACATAAAAACCTGGATGAGCACCAATTTCCTTATGTTACGTAAATTCAGACAAAACTGAAGTTATTGTTCTTGGCCCCAAACAACTCAGAGACTCTTTATCTGATGACATAGTTTCTCTAGATGGCATTGCTCTGGCCTCTAGCACTACCGTAAGAAACCTCGGAGTAATATTTGATCAAGATTTGTCTTTTAATTCTCATTTAAAACAAACCTCACGGACTGCATTTTTTCATCTGCGTAATGTTGCGAAAATTAGGCCTATCCTGACCCGAAAAGATGCAGAAAAATTGGTCCACGCTTTTGTTACCTCAAGGCTGGATTACTGTAACTCTCTATTATCAGGTAGGTCTACTAAGTCCTTAAAAACTCTCCAGCTAATTCAGAATGCAGCAGCACGTGTACTAACAGGAACTAAGAAACGAGATCATATTTCATATTTCTCCTGTTCTCCTGTAAAATCCAGAATTGAATTTAAAATCCTACTGTTAACTTATAAAGCTCTAAATGGTCAAGCTCCGTCATATCTTAGAGAGCTCATAGTGCCATATTATCCCACCAGAACTCTGCGCTCTGAGAACGCAGGGTTACTCGTGGTCCCTAAAGTCTCCAAAAGTAGATCAGGAGCCAGAGCCTTCAGCTATCAGGCTCCTCTCCTGTGGAATCATCTTCCTGTTACGGTCTGGGAGGCAGACACCGTCTTCACATTTAAGACTAGACTTAAGACTTTCCTCTTTGATAAAGCTTATAGTTAGGGCTGGCTCAGGCTTGCCCTGTACCAGCCCCTAGTTAGGCTGACTTAGGCCTAGTCTGCTGGAGGACCCCCCTATAATACACCGGGCACCTTCTCTCCTTCTCTCTCTCTCTCTCTCTCTCTCTCTCTCTCTCTCGTATTCTATTACTGCATCTTGCTAACTCGGCCATTCTGGATGTCACTAACTCGGCTTCTTCTCCGGAGCCTTTGTGCTCCACTGTCTCTCAGATTAACTCATATCGCAGCGGTGCCTGAACAGCGTGACGTGTGTGGTTGTGCTGCTGTCGTGGTCCCGCCAGATGCCTCCTGCTGCTGCTGCCATCATTAGTCATTAGTCATACTTCTACTGTTATTATACACATATGACTATTGTCACACTTGTATACTGCCAGATATTAATGCATACTTTCAACATATTGTACCACAGTAGCCAGAACTATAACTATAATATTATTACTTTCAATAATGTTGTTGTAAGCTACTGTCATTACCTGCATCTCTCTCTCTCTCTCTCTCTCTCTCTCTCTCTTTCTCTGTCTCATTGTGTCATGTGGATTACTGTTAATTTGTTATGCTGATCTGTTCTGTACGACATCTATTGCACGTCTGTCCGTCCTGGAAGAGGGATCCCTCCTCAGTTGCTCTTCCTGAGGTTTCTACCGTTTTTTTTCCCCGTTAAAGGGTTTTTTTGGGGGAGTTTTTCCTTATCCGCTGTGAGGGTCATAAGGACAGAGGGATGTCGTATGCTGTAAAGCCCTGTGAGGCAAATTGTGATTTGTGATACTGGGCTTTATAAATAAAATTGAATTGAATTGTTAATTCATTATGTTGATCTGTTCTGTACGACATCTATTGCATGTCTGTCCGTCCTGGAAGAGGGATCCCTCCTCAGTTGCTCTTCCTGAGGTTTCTACCATTTTTTTTCTCCGTTAAAGGGGTTTTTTGGGGAGTTTTTCCTTATCCACTGTGAGGGTCCAAAGGACAGAGGGATGTCGTATGCTGTAAAGCCCTGTGAGGCAAATTTTGATTTGTGATATTGGGCTTTATAGATAAAATTGATTGATTGACAACATATCCATACTTACATTTTATTCATTGTTGTTTAGTTTATTATTTGTACACACTCACATTGTTTCAGTCATTCAGTTTTAGTGTTTTGTTTTTGTTTAACCTGTTCATACTGAAATAAAAATACAGACATCCGTGAGGAGAAAGTGGATTGATTTGAAGGTGCTGTTCCCTGTCTGCAGACCCAACATTCTTCAGCTACCACAAGTAGTCATCTGTCATACCAGTGCCACAACAACTCTGTTCCTGATTTTACATAATATACACTTTGATATAGTACACTGAGTATTTATCAAACGCTGAAAATACAACACCCATAGCATTAAGTTATTTTGTTGGTGTCATCAGTTAAGGGTCAGGTCAGATCATAGCTGACATTAGACTACTGGTTGTGCATTGGATTATTAGTGGAACCTATTTACATTGTATAGAGTTCTGTGGTGGGAATTTTAACATTTAAATATAAGTAGCATTGGTATTGACCTAATTTGTCCTTTTAAGTGTGTCAGTCTTGAATTATAGCATTCTCGTTTTCAGACAAAATACTGTTACCTCAGGAAGTGGCTGTAAACAGGCATTTCTAAACCTGTAGGAACTGAATAAATCTTAACAGTTTTAATTCACCAGTCCTTAGTGCATTGGATTACAACAAGAACATTTTGAAAGGCTTGATTGAAATTTAGGTGGATTGAAATCATCAGCTGCAGTAAAATTGGCATAATTCATCTTAAATAAGAACAGCTATCTCAAATTTCAAAATTTGTTGTGACAAAGTGCAAAATTAAATATTTTAGCATTGGTACGGATCTCCTGATAGTGTTAAAATATAAAACATTATACCTGTCAGTCCCTGTGTAAAGTGTAAGCAGACTTGAATTGGGATAAGTCATCATTCTGGTGTGCATTAAACTAGTTTTACCTCAAATATATTTTCTCAGGCTTGACAAAGATTTACTGGAAATAGTTAAGAAACAAAGCATTTGTTGAATTAATAATCTGTTCATTTGGTAAATAATTATATTGAGTAGTTTGAAACCCAAAAAATAGTTTTCTGTGTTCATTCACCATTCCTAGCTGCCAATTGATTTTCAAAAGTAGACAAAGGTTTCATCTATCTTCAGAGTTTGTTTTGATTGCAGTAATATTTTGTCATTAATATTGTGTTAAACCATTTGGTTGTGTACAATAAAAGTAAAGTAATAACATTTTTGGTTTTGGAGCATAAAAACAATGCCGAAGAAGAGAAAGAGGTCACAAGCTCGAAGACTGCACTGGCAGAGGTCAAATGACGTTCACTGTACAACACCAACAACTGAAGAAGCAGAGTGTGTTCCTCAGAGCAGTGGACAGGTAAAGATGTCTGCAGCCTCTCATACTCATAGTGTGAAACACGGAGGACAGCAAGATACATCAGGTAAACCACAGGTATCTTATGCAGACATTGTGAAGAGAGCACGCAAAAGTGATGGTGCATGTGAGGCTGGGCCTTCTAATGTGAACGAGGTAAACAACAGAGGTCAGACTGATGTGACATTTGTACCAAAGATATCTTATGCAGACGTTGTGAAGAGAGGCCATAGTTATGCTGGGACAGGACCTTCTATTGTGAACCAAGTAAATAACAGAAGTAAGACTGATGTGACATTTGTACCACAGGTGTCTTATGCTGACATTGTGAAGAGGGGACTTAAGAGAGATGCTGAATGTGTCGCAGGGCCTTCTCATGCTTACCAGGTAAATCACAGATGTCAAAGTGATGAGACATATGTACCAGGGCCTCACGCAGAGAGTGAAAACCTGGGAGATCAGCCTTCTGAAAGACATGTCCGTGCATCTCGCAGCCAGGCTTCCATTAGATACGGCAGATTCAAAAACCAGCAGTGTATTTGTAACTCACTAACCTTCCTTGCATTCCTCTATGAGAATGAAAACATCACCAGAGCGCACCTTGGCCTTGTGTTGAATAAGTTTAATGTGATGTATAAAGAGGTCAGGAAGAGGGTCACTATTCACATTTGACTACGGATGAGCTCCCTGATGAAGTTCCTACACGCAGGTTTACACATTATGTGGACATGACAAAGCTTTCCAGGTATGGCCCATTAGGACAACCTTTACCTGGAGCTATACATAGTTTCCTGGACTTGGATACAGGTCTCAGCTGTTTGCTAACAGAGGTGCAGTACATTTTGCTGATGATGAGACAGTTGTGTATTGCAGTGTTCAGAACCAGGTCAGGCAGATATGGTTTCTTTGATCCACACTCCAGAACAGCCAGAGGTTTCCTGGTACTGCTGTCATGCTGACATTCAGTGACATAATTGACAGGCTCCTAAAGTGTCACAGAATGATGGACACACAGTCCTCCTGTAACTATGAGCTGAAGCCTGTGGAGTTTTATGATGTGGCCATCCTGAATAATACTGTCCCAGACACAGTCAACCTACAACTCACACTGCTGCTGTATCAACTGCTCTGTTGGATGATGCTCTTCAGAAGGAGTCAGGCATAATAAACACAGTTGTCACAGATGTCTCTAGTGACATTTCACATTAAGTATCTACTGATATGGAAACTGAACCACAATCACTGAACCAGTTCAGCTCTGTCACATCACATGATGCAGAATGAATCAAACTTAACTACACCAGAGGTAAACACTGATGCCACTGATGTTTTTTGATAACATCTCACAAGGAGTGTCCACTAACATCACCTCTTTATTATCAGTGAGACAACAAGAGGTTGGTGTCATAATCCCAAATACCCAAACTGAACCAGAACAGTCCAGTGAATTCAGTTTGATTTCACTGCCATCACATGATGCTCCTCACATTCAGTCAGACTTATCTGCTCCATCGATAAATACAGTTGCCAGTGATACAGTCATCCCCTGAAAACTGTCAAAACTTAGTAAACAGGAAAGGAGAAAATTTAATTGTTTCTTCTACAAAGAAAAGAGAATCAAAAAAAGAAAGAGAGGGAAAAATATGCTTCAAATGCAGCATATAAAAATAAGAAAATCTATCTCAAGGAGGAATTATAAAAACAATCCTGAAATAATATACAGAAGAAAGCCCATTTCTTTACAGATACAGAGATAATGTTGACTTTAAGCAGAAAAGAAAACAGAATATTTTTGCAAGGTACAGAGGCAATGTAGCCTGGAAATCCAGACTCAAATCTAGAAAGATTTTGAGTCTGGCCCTCACCAATACGCCCTTCCTACCCAAGGGGCGGCATTAACTGAGGCATTTCAATGCCGCTGCATTGCAATTGGATAGCACGATGGCCAATCAGAGCAAAACACATGGTGACGTATACATTGCACTAAGCCCCATTTGTTTGCCGAACAGTGGGGCTAACTGATATATTATGCTTTTGCCGTATCCTCTCAGCAAACTGGCAAAAACGTCCTTCCTGGAAACGAAGGCTTCTAGGGCAGTCTTCTGCACGCTGTCATTTATTTTTTCTTTTGTGGCCACAGTAAAACGGTCATCTGTAAATGATCAGTCTTGCATATTGCAATAATAAAAAAATAGTCACAAAATGACTTTCATTCCATAGTGAGCCAGTTGTACTTGATTGCCATTTAATTGGCTGATCATTTGTTAGATAACCGGAATATTGTATTTTTCAGTGCATTTGTTTGACAGGATACAAAGATACCGCAGTCATCCTAAGAAGTGTGAAGAGCAGTATGTTAAGTTCCAGACCTGTCAGGCAGAAAGACATCTTCATATCCAACAGCTTCAGTTACAAAAAGTATATTTTTGTACATCAGAGACCATTTGAGTGTAGTGAAAGTTTCACATTTTTGTATAGGTGATTTTAAAAAAAAAAAAAAAATGTAATTTTTCTGCAGGATCACGCTGAAGATTGCAAGATGCTAATTAAGGTGCAGTACAAAGACCGCAAGAAATACATTAAATTACAAGCTGCTGATTATGAAGAATTCATTTCTGAAGGTAATTGTCCCAATTTGTATATGACTAACCGGTAATTTTAACTGACTGGACTTTTTCTGATTTAAACAAATAACCATGTGGTATTTTAACTCATCATTTAGTGAGAGAGAAGTTCTCCATCCTCGTGGACAAGATTTGTGTGGAAGATGATTCGGGAACCGAGGTGGATGAATCTGTGTTTGCAGACTTGGCCCCACAGAATGGGATTTGCTTCATCATCCAGGATGGCGACAACAATGGTAAATTAACAAAAAATAAAGCTTTATATTCCATGGATGGACAGGGCTGTTGAGCACAAAGTTGGGCATAGTTTTTTGGCTGCTGTTTGTAGATTCGTCTAGCATGGTTGATTGCGAAATCTTATCTACAATAATGCGCAATGTTAAGTATTTATACACCTTTGTTTTAGATTCAGGTGCATCTGTGTCACCTATATCCACACCACCATCCACATTTGGTGGAAGTTTCCTGTCTGTGTCCAGCAGTAGCAGTGACTGTGAAGCAAGACCACTCAAGCGAAAGAAAAGTGATGAAGAGGCATCCCAAAGTTCTTCATCCAGAGATGTAAGTTCATTATCTAACTAGTTCCTTGCTTGTGATGTATTAGTGCTCATTGTATGTCGCTTTGGATAAAAGCGTCTGCTAAATGAAATTGTAGAATCTGATTGCTAATTTAGATCATAGTCGTCACTTTGATTAATTTCATGCCTTTATTTTTAAATTGCCATTGTGCAAACTAAAGTTTCAAAAGCTTGATGCTGTGCTCCTCCCAGAAATGTTTTTTCTTTAAAATCTGGTTTGTCTTAATCATTTCACTCCTACCATCATCCTGACGTTTGAAATTACTTTGCTGCTCTGGTCTTGCATTAACACTGCTGTTATGATCCGTTTAGTTGATAAAGCAGATTCTACAGACAAAACCAGGAGGGACAACAGTGCTTGAGGAATATGAAGAGACTGGGACTCTCAGTGACAGTAGAAGAAGGCAGATGATTAACATTCTTGCAGGACATATGGTTGAGACAGAAGGGTAAGTTTAGAATACAAGGGTTAGGTAGTTAACAGCTATGAAACTTATTTTGTTTTTAAACAATTGTGAATAACTACAATTTAGGTACGGTAGGGCCTGATAACTGATGTTTTTTTCCCTAGTAATGTTAAATTGTGAAAGGGTTAGAGTTTATGCTAGTTTTTGGGACCGTCCTCAATATTCCAGAATTCTGGCCATATACTGTAGAACAACTGCCATATTTTAAATAACCTTATAGTAGCGTTTAAACAGCAATAATAATAATAATTTAAAAAAAAAACTTAACAGGGATAGTTAACCCAAAAATGCAAATAGTCATTAGCTACTCGCCTTCATTCTGACGGATTGACAGGTGAAGTTTTATGATCATCTGTGCACTCCTGGAGTTAATGGGAGCTTCATTTTTCAAGCAAATGCAGTGAACGGTAACTGAGATTCATACGTCCAAAAAATAAATAATAAATCCATAAAATGCCCCCATACTGCTCGTTCAAAGTAATCCAAGTGTCCTGTAGCTTATAAATGCCAAGACGTTTGGAAAAAAACATCTCAAACTTGTGTTAAGTTTTGTTTGATGTGCTGCATGTTTCTGCTTCAGGACACTTGAATTTCTTTTGGTTATTGTTATGGAGGAAATTTATGGATTAATTATGTATTTTTGGAAGTTTTGAATCTGTTACTGTTTGCTGCAGTTATTGGTCAAAAAAATCTCCAGGAAACTCCAGGAGTGCACAGATGATCAAAAAACTTTCCCTGTTGTTCCGTAGGCTTGAGGGTCAGTAGATAATGACTGAATTTTCATTTTCTCTCAACATCGCTGTCTTTGCAGCACATCTTATTGGTTACACAAATTAGGCTATTTAATATGCTATTCATTTATTTATGTATTTGGCTTATTTCCCACGCTCATTTTGGTCGGTGATATTTTCATCTGCCGTTCAATTAGACATGAAACCGGCATGTGTTGGCTAATGTGAACTCTGGTAAGGACATTATTTATTTTTTTCTTCTTTTCTTTTTCTTTTTGCTTGAGTGAAATTGGAGAAAAGGCAGCAGTTATAGTAGTAAGAAACATTACTTAAGTAATAGTATTATTCCACCCTTATAAAGCACCAATGCTTAATTGGTATAGCTTGGTAAACAAACAAGAATCAACTTTATTTTTCTTTTCAGGAGAATCCCTCAGCGAACCACTAAAGAGAAATACGCACTGGGAATTGTTACCTTGTTCCCTGCATTGAAAGATCCCCTCTCCAGGAAGGGATATGTAAGTCTTATTTTGATTACATACCTAACTTTGAATTGTACTTTGAATTGTATCAAGAAATTCCTTTATAAAAAAGTAAATGTATTTGTACAGAAACATATACTTTTTTTTGGATAACTTTGGCTATGTTGATGCATAAGTCATGATTTTTTTTTTAGTCTTTAATATACTGTGTACACCAGGGCTATTCAATTTAAAAATTCAGTTGTGCCAGATTTCAAAAGCATGACCTTAAGCTTGGCCAGACATTGTAATGACAAATTTCAAACCAATGTGAATTATTTCAGCCTAATGAAAAGACATGCAGTATCTATTAATTGTTTCTCCTTTAAATCCTGAATGCCACAGGTACATCAAAATGTGGATAAAAACACAAAAAAGAGCTGTAATTGAACAGAACTGAGGCTTTGTGGAAATATTTTTTTTCACTTTTGAAATTATAAAAAGTATAATTGGTTACATCTGACACAGACAAAGCAAAGTGTATAGAAAGTTAAAGAGCGCTAATTTACTAGAACCTCAAGTAGTAGCAATACTATTTTTTTCAGTTTTGAAATGATATATTTTGGTCTGACCCAGGCATATTTCAATTGCAGATAATCAAAAAAGTACAGAATAATCATGTTAACCATATGAAATAAAATGAACATTCTCCTCATGTGACTGAGGCACATCACAAAGTGTATTTCACTTAATAGTTTAAAGGGATAGTTCAATATTTTGGCAGATTTGCTCATTGCCTTTAGTTTTTTTTTCTCCCTTGTTTTTCTCATATCTTGGTGGTAAAATCCTGTCAGATTTATGGTTTTTGTTTTTCACTAATTTTTGTCTGTCTTTGGTCAGGAACATTTCTATGACAGCCAAAGTGGCACTGGATTTCTGGCATGGCGGCTCAAGACCGTTCAGAGGAACACAAAACTTCCATTCAAGGAACCAAAAATGCATACAGCAGGAGGTGGCGGTCCAGGACAAAAGAGGGAGCTGCCTCAGACTGGTGGTCAGTTGGATGAGGAGCGTTGTAAAGAGATCATATCCTTGATGAGCCACATCACTGACAGAGAAATAATCCTGCAGAAGATGAAGGAGACCTTTGAGTATAGACAGCACCTCATCCACAATCCTGATGAGTCAGATAACATACTCTCAGTGTTTCCAAGGCTGCTGGACACTAAAGGGCTGGTAAGTATTAGACATTTAAGCGCAACATGTGATTAGAAAAATGTGAATTTAAGAAAACATGTTTTTTCATTTCTCTGCCACTGCAGATAAATCAAGATTTCTGCCTCATTTTTGGACCAGAAACAGCCGACAAACTGCTTGAAAAGTGGCATCCATCCTTTAAAAGGAAGGTGATCAAAGAAGCTGAGAGCCTTACAACCACCCCAGTCATCCAGAGTTTGCTGAGGTCTGCCAGGAATCAGAACAATGATGAAGCCTCTGACTGCCCAGGTAACACATGGAATTTGAATGCATTGTCATTCACAAACCTATATACATGTGCTTAATGAGGAGTTTTTGTTATCTAAAGTGGGATTGCATGATGTAAATTAAAGAAACATGATATTCAAATTATACTATACAAGTTTTTTTCTCTTTCTACAGAGTGGGACAGTGACATGGCATCTCTCTTGTTACTCCTGCATATCCTGCCACCTCAGTCCTCTAAAAAGAGAAGACAAAAGATCAGTGCAGCTCAGGCCATGGACCATGTAGTTGTGTTTCACAAGGTAAGTCATGCTTCCCATTGTCATGAAAAACCTAGAAAAACTGTGGAATTTTTTAAGTCATTTTCTAGGCCTGGAAGAGTCATGAAGTAAAGTAAAATCAAACAGTTTTGGAAAATTGATAGAATTTTGTTGTCTGCAATGTAATTAGCATATCTTGCATTAATCATGGGCACAAGAGCTCTGTTTCTCCTAAAATCTTCTCCAGGACATCTAAATCTTCTTCAGGACATCAAAAACTTTCTCCAGGTTATGGATATTGTATTATGGGTGAAAAACTTGAGTTTGTTTTTAAATTTTGTCTGTGAAAATGTGTGAAAACCCTGGTTAGTGCAGATCTGATTGTGATTAGAAGCGTGGAAACATGGCACAGAATAAGACAATACTACAATGCAACCTGACATGTAGTTTCTCCACAGTCATGCCGGAGCCTTGAACAACACTTGGAGAGCCAGGAGTCAACTTGCCAGCCATACCTTCTGGCCGCTGGAACCAGCAAGCAGTCCATCAACACTTACTACATTGAGATCGACAAGAAGCTCATCCCCTGCCAGGGAACCACGTCATTGGCAGCGTTTGATGAACTCTTCAAAGTGCACTTCGTTTTCAGTGTAAGTTACGATGATGCTCTCAGCAACATGTACAGTTTTCTCCAAACAACTGTCTACAATATTGATGTTGACACCACTAAAGAGAGTCCAAAGGTGAAGGAGCTAAGAGCCAAATTTATGAACAGGAGCTAAGAGCCATGTTCATAAATGGTGTATGCACATTTTTATTTGCACAGTGCACTTGGTGCACTTCAGCACTTTTTTTTTTCCTTTGGTTATGTTTTGGTTGAAAGTCTAATTTCTTAGACTATAAGATTTGTGTTGTCAAGAGACAAGCTCCTAAAAATATGTATAGGTGTCATATTTGTAGGTCTATGCACAATGCACCCAGTGCATTAATTCAGCACCTCAGTTGTTTCATGGGTTATATCCAGGAAAGAAATTTGTTGTTATTTGTGCCCAAGAAGGATGTTCATTGCAGTTTAACAGTTATGCAGGTTTTAGAAAGCACTTAAATGGCTCTCATAGTTCTGTTGACACAAGTAATGATGATTTACAAACACCACATCAGTCAGATTTAGATGAACAGAGCTTACAAGAAGATGCATTTGGCATGGTTCCAGATATGACTAATCAACCATCAACATCCCAAATGTCAAAAGATAAGACAAAAGATATGTGTGCTTCAGTCATAGCAAAGTTACAAGGCAGTGGTGTTGCTAACAATGTTGTCTTATCAGTTATTGAAAGCATGGAGGAGTATGTCAATGATGCTCATGCAAATCTCAAAGAACAAGTGTTAAGTGCAGTGCCTGCTGATAATCCCAGTAGAAGTGCAGTGGAAGAGGTTTTTAACAATACTTTCAATCCGTTTGCTGACTTAAACACAAATTCTAAATGGACAAAGTATTTTAGTGAAAAATGGGGTGTTGTTGAACCACTTGAAATTCATTTAGGAGTGAGATATGACTCAAAGAGAAACAAAATATCTGGAGTATATGAACAGGTTCCAGTAAATGACACTTTCATTTACATACCACTGTTAAAAACATTGGAGTTCATTTTCAAGAATAAAGTAGTTTGCGGTCAAATTAATAAATCTGCCACTGTCGTTAGCTTATATCAGGATTTCTGTGATGGAAAGTACTATCAAAATCACCCATTATATTCAAAATCAAAAGATTCATTACAAATCCAAGTGTATTATGATGACTTTGAAACATCAAACCCACTAGGATCAAAACAAGGCATTCATAAGCGTAGATGTTTATATTTCACACTCCGCAATTTATCACCACGTCTAAACTCATCCCTGATGAATATCCATCTTATTTCTTTGTTTCATTCCCAAGATGCAAAAAAGTATGGAATTGACAAAATTCTTACTCCATTTATAGAAGATGTAAAGATACTAGATACGTGGAATGAAAGTGTCATTTGCTGATCAACCTATCTATGGCACCATAGCACAAGTAACAGGTGACAATTTGGGTTTGAACTCAATTCTGGGTTATGTTGAGTCATTCAGTGCCAACCATTACTGCAGAATGTGTCTTATTGATAAAGCCTCCGTTCAAACAGTCTTTAGTGAAAGTGATCCACGTGTGATGTTACGGACCAGATCAACCAATGAGAATTGAGATGAGAATTATAGTCATCTTGTTGAGAATCCAAGAGAAAATTCTTGTTTTGGAGTCAAACGCAACAGTATTCTCAATTCCTTGTCATTCTTCAATGTATCAGATAACTTTGTGTTTGATATTATGCATGATATCTTAGAAGGTGTAGGACAATATGAGATTAAGTTATTGTTTGAATATTTGAAGCAGAACTTCATTTCTTATGAAAACATACTCCAGCGTGTATATGCATTCAACTATGGATTCATAGATAAAAAAAATCGACCAACTGGCATTAACATCTTTTGTACTGGCAGTGGTATTGGGCTTAATGCCAGTCAAACATTGTGCCTTATTCGGAACCTCCCACTTATCTTTGGAGATATTGTACCAGAAGGTGACAGACACTGGCATTTGTTGTTACTGTTGTTGCATATTGTGAACATAGTGTTTTCACCTTGTATTACAGAGGAATGACTGTGTTTTTGAAACATCTAATTGAAGAGCACCACAGATTATTTACAGTTTTGTATCCACAGAATAATTTGATCCCAAAACATCACTTCATGATCCATTATCCTGAATGTATATGCCAAATTGGTCCATTAGTACATGTTTGGACTATGAGGTATGAAGCAAAACACAAGTTCTGCATAAAAAATTTCAAAAACATAACTAAGACACTTGCCAAGAAACACCAAATAGCTGTTGCCTATCACTGGGAATCACTTTCTGCTAAAGGTATTGAGTCTGGACCTGTGTCATCTAAAATACTGACTGATGTTGAATATGGTGAGGTGATTGCAGATTATTTTCAGATTGATATTTCAAGCAAAATAAGTGTTACAACTTGGGTTAAACAAAATGGCATTGAGTTTCACTCTGGTCTTGTTGTTTGCACAGATTTTGTTAATGAGATGCCAGTGCTAAATAAGATTCTTTGCATTTGTCTTAAAGTTGACATTTATTTTTTATTATCTGAAATGGAGACTGAATTTGTAGAACATTTCCATGCCTTTCATGTTGTTGACATGGCGCATAATGTTTCAGTTGTCAGACCTGATGACTTGAGATACTTCAAACCCTTTGATATCCAAATGTCTTACGGTGCAGATTCTAACTTTTATGTTCTGCCAGACAGTTGCATTATTTAAGTTATCTAAATATATTTCATCAGTAATTTTCCTTGTCAATGGAAAATAAATATTTTTGATACAGTCATTTTTGGAGTGATTATTTCATGTACATTTTAACTGTTAATACCAGTGGTCCATATATGCTGTATCAGCAGCACAGTAAATACTAGTTAAGTATACATTTTACATCAGTGTTAGTGGTCATAACATAACTGGTCAATAACCTCATAGTGTTGATTAAAATAAACCGGTGTTAATATTTTACACTTGGTTTGTGAAGGAACACTGCTGTAGTGCCAATTAATTAAAATGTATCTACATTGGTGTCACAATTTTACACTATTGGAGTTTGAAGTAACACTATTGTAGTGTTAATTAATGTAAATTTATCCACATTGGTGTCAAAATATTACACTATAAGAGTTTGAAGTAACACTATTGTTGTGTTAATTAATGTAAATTTATCCATATTGGTGTCAATATTTTACACTATTAGAGTGTTTAAAGTAACACTGTTATTGTGCTAATTAATTTAAATTTATCCATTTCGGTGTTAATATTTTACACCATCAGAGTTTGTTAAGTAACACTGTGATAGTGTTAATAATCTCAACACTATTAAAAGTGTTAATTTAACTCTGAACCAGTGGTTCCCATATAAACACTGGGTCCGTGTTAATTTTAACTCTGAGGGAGTCAAATTAGCGATTTCAAATTTGCAGTGCATGAGATGTGCCACGAAAATAAAAAGAAAATAAAGATGGATACACAAACACAAGAAAGTGACAACAGTCTGATAAAAGAGGCCATATCTGTTTTTAGATCACAAATAAAGGCCGGTCCGACTTATGTGTTCACTGTCTGTCACAAGGCATCATTTCCAAACCAAGTACGACCCTGCACAAGGTCAAATTATGTCAAACATCCAGATGTGCTTGCAGTATGCCTGACAGGAAAGTATGTCCATGTTTGTCATGATGAGTGCAGAAATGAGCAGTGCAAGATGCCTGATGAGAGGAGAAGAGAGTGGATTTGTTCTACCTACCATGATCATCTGAAAGATGGAGTCATGCCAAGCTTTGCTGTCGCTAACAACAGCGCTTGTTGACATTCCACCTGAACTTTCTGATCTGAACATCTTAGAGCACCATCTTATAGCCAGGTGCATCCCATTTGCCAAGATATTTCCTTTATCCAAAGGTCAGCAGAGAGCAATACATGGCAATGTGGTATGTGTCCCCTCTAAGGTGCATACCACTTATCCAACTTATGTGTTCACTGTCTGTCACAAGGCATCATTTCCAAACCAAGTACGACCCTGCACAAGGTCAAATTATGTCAAACATCCAGATGTGCTTGCAGTATGCCTGACAGGAAAGTATGTCCATGTTTGTCATGATGAGTGCAGAAATGAGCAGTGCAAGATGCCTGATGAGAGGAGAAGAGAGTGGATTTGTTCTACCTACCATGATCATCTGAAAGATGGAGTCATGCCAAGCTTTGCTGTCGCTAACAACAGCGCTTGTTGACATTCCACCTGAACTTTCTGATCTGAACATCTTAGAGCACCATCTTATAGCCAGGTGCATCCCATTTGCCAAGATATTTCCTTTATCCAAAGGTCAGCAGAGAGCAATACATGGCAATGTGGTATGTGTCCCCTCTAAGGTGCATACCACTTATCCAACTTATGTGTTCACTGTCTGTCACAAGGCATCATTTCCAAACCAAGTACGACCCTGCACAAGGTCAAATTATGTCAAACATCCAGATGTGCTTGCAGTATGCCTGACAGGAAAGTATGTCCATGTTTGTCATGATGAGTGCAGAAATGAGCAGTGCAAGATGCCTGATGAGAGGAGGAGAGAGGGGATTTGTTGTACCTGCCATGATCATCTGAAAGATGGAGTCATGTCAAGCCTTGCTGTCGCTAACAACAGCACTGTTGACATTCCACCTGAACTTTCTGATCTAAACATCTTAGAGCACCATCTTAGAGCCAAGTGCATCCCATTTGCCAAGATATTTCCTCTTCCCAAAGGTCAACAGAGAGCAATACATGGTAGTGTGGTATGTGTCCCCTCTGAAGTGCAGGATACAGTTGAAGCGTTACCCAGACTGAGAAGTGAGTCTCAATTCTTGAGAGTAAAACTAAAGAGACAACTGTGTTACAGAAGTCATCAGCTGTTCCAGACTGTCACCTGGTCCAAACTAGTGCAGGCACTGCATAAACTCAAAGAAACTCACCCACAGTATGAGGACATAACCATCAGAGATAAGCCTGAGTTGTGTGACCCAGCACTTCCTGATGAAGAAGATGATGATGAGGATGCAGCAATGGAGGATGGTGATTATGATGAAGCTGATTTAATGGAAATTGACAGGTGTGAGAAAAGTGCGCTGTGTGAGGCAGAAAATTAGCCTGAAAATGAGCAGGATATTGAAATGTGTTTTAGTGAAGGAATCTACTCTGTTGCCCCTGCTGAAAGATACAGTCCAGTGAGCTTTTTCAGAACACCTAAACTAGAGGCCATGGCTTTTCCTGTACAGTTCCCTACTGGTCAAAACTCACTGGATTAGCAGAGATATATTAAACTAACACCTAGTAAATACTTCAAAGCATGGCTTTTCTGTATTAATGACTGTTTTGCCGGAGACACAAACTACCTGTTCTTTGCACAGTTTGTGACTGAAATGCACTTGGCTACTTCCAGCATGACATTACAATTAAAGAAAAGAAAGCCTCTGACCAGAGATGGACGAAGAATTACCTCCAGCATGTTGCAAGATAAATGAGAGGTTGAGAAACTGGTGCGAAATAAAGATGCAGTCAGGTTTATGTAGCTGCTTCGAGGCACACTAGCTTACTGGGAGAAAACAACAGGAGATCTTTTTGCCTTGATTCGATGGCTGGGGACACCCACTTTTTTTGCACATTTTCTGCAGTTGAAATGCGTTGGCTTGAAGTGATCGAGGCAATTAAAAGGCAGCAAATTGAAGATGTCAATTTTGAAGGACTTCACTGGTCAGCAAAGTGTGACATACTGTGAAGCAATCCTGTGACAGCAATGCGCATGTTTGATAAACGTGTAGAGGCATTATTCAGTGACTTGCTCCTATCTCCCGCACAGTCCCTCAGCAAAGTTGTTGATTACTTTTACCAAGCTGAGTGTCAGCACAGAGGAAGCCCACACATGCACTGCCTCATTAGGGTAGACAGTGCGCCTGTGTTTGAGGAAGATGATGATCTGACTGTGTGTAACTTTGTGTCCAAATACATCACAGCTCAGCTGCCTGACCCACATAGACAATCTGAACTGTACAAGAAAGTCACAGAAGTGCAAGTGCACAACAAAAACCATTCCCAAACATGTTTCAGAAGTATCAGCTCAGGTTGCAGAATTGGATTTCCCAAACCACCTGCCAGAAAGACAATGATAACAAGACCCAGTGAAGACACTGATCCAGCGCAAGTGTAAACAGCCAAGAGAAGGCTCCAACCACTGAACTTGTTGTTGAATGAACCCCAGACTAGCTCTCTCAGTTTGCAGCAGCTTTTAATTCAGTGCAATTTAACAGTCAGTGAGTATGAACAATGCCTCAATCTGATAAACAAATCCAGTGCTGTGAAACTGAAACGTGCACCAAAAGACTGCTGGGTAAATGGATATAATCCACACCTACTTGAAGCCTGGAATGCCAAGATTGATGTCAGCTACATTCTCAATGCATATTCCTGCATCGTGTATCTTACCAGCTACATGTTGGGATTCACAGGACCACAGATGATTTGTCATTAAATCTAAACTGGACATGTGAAGGCTTTTCTACTCTGCATGCTCTTTGTTCTTCAAACAAAGAGAGCTATTTGACACCCATCTCCAGGATGTCCCATTTCACATCTCAGTGAGACACAAGTCTTAAAACTTGATTGAATGGGACTTTTACAGTGACATGTGGCTCTGTGATGTCACAGGCATCTGTAGAAGGTCTGCTCCCTTCAGACAGTCTTTCTCTTGCTCGTGAGATGCCGAGCAGCACACACCACCTCTGACCAACTCAGATCCCATTGCCCCAAACCACTCTCCTGGACCACGACTTGCCCATGCTCAAGGTAGAGGCAAACCTGAACCAGAGAAGTTAGATTTGCAAGCACAAGGTTTGCAACTAACTTTCGAGCAACAAGGAGAAGTTAGTTTGTTGAGTTAGCACACAGCGTCTAACTCTGCAAAGACCCTGAGAGACCAGCTTCCTCAGAGTTTCACCTTTGGAACAAAGGACACAACAAAGAATGCATATGGAACTACAGCTCTTTCCCGCCTCCCTCTGCCAGCTAACAAAGCACACCACAAAGCAACTCTTTCTTCCATCCATTCAAGGATCGGTAAAGTAACAACTGGGCATAGCTTTATCACAGCTGTACAGGCTAAGCAAGACTGTTTAACTTGTATGTGATTTAATGCTGTTTACTGAGTAATTGTTGTGATTGTTTGCAGTCAGGTCATTGGTTAGTTGGCTTCGCCAAAGCTAAGTTTTTAGTTTGCTAATGCTGTTCACAAACAGATTCTTGCATACAACTAAACAATCTCTGCACTAATCCAGACTTTATGCAACACATATCACATTCACATTAGTCTATACAGTACAGGCCAAAAGTTTGGACACACCTTCTCATTCAATGCGTTTTCTTTATTTTCATGACTATTTACATTGTAGATTCTCACTGAAGGCATCAAAACTATGAATGAACACATGTGGAGTTATGTACTTAACAAAAAAAGGTGAAATAACTGAAAACATGTTTTATATTCTAGTTTCTTCAAAATAGCCACCCTTTGCTCTGATTACTGCTTTGCACACTCTTGGCATTCTCTCCATGAGCTTCAAGAGGTAGTCACCTGAAATGGTTTTCCAACAGTCTTGAAGGACTTCCCAGAGGTGTTTAGCACTTGTTGGCCCCTTTGCCTTCACTCTGCGGTCCAGCTCACCCCAAAC